>NW_012267298.1:8241102-8243040 GCF_000151885.1 Dipodomys ordii
GAAATTTTCTTAATAGAGACCCAGAAACACAACAAATCAAAGAAAGGTTGGACAAATGGGAATGCATGAAATTGCAGAGCTTCTGCATGGCAAAGGACATAGCTAGCAAGATCAATAGAAAGCCCACGGATTGGGAGAAGATCTTCACTAGCCATACAGCGGACAAGGCTCTCATATCTAAAATATACTTGGAACTCAAAAAAATTAGATCCCCCAACAACAAATCCTCAAAGAAACAACTGCCCAATAAATAAGTGGCTAAAGATTTAAAGAGAAACTTCTCGGAAGAGGAAAGAAGGATGGCCAATGGAAACATGGAGAAATGCTCAACCTCTCTAGCCATGAAAGAAATGCAAATCAAAACAACACTGAGATTCCACCTCACCCCAGGTAGAATGGCTATAATCAAGAACTCTAACAACAGATGCTGGAGGGGATGTGGACAGAAGGGAACCTTTCTGCATTGTTGGTGGGAGCGTAAACTTGTTCAACGACTTTGGAAAGTTGTATGGAGGTTCCTCAAAAGACTTCACATAGAGCTCCCCTATGACACATTGTCTTTTTATTTTTTATTTTCTTTCACCCTCTCTTTGCCCTCTTTTCTTCCTTCCTTCCTTCCTCCCTCCCTCCCTTCCTTCCTTCCTTCTTCCCTTCTTTCTTTTTTTTCCCTGTGTATGTGTCAGTCTGGAGGCTGGGTGCTGTCTCTTAGCTTTTTATCAAGGCTAGAACTTTACCACTTAAGCCAGCAGCTCCACTTCCAGCTAATTGAAGATAGAGTCTCATGGACTTTCCTAAATTGACTGGTTTTGAACTATGATCCTCAGATTTCAGTTTCCTGAGAAGCTAGGATGACAGGCGTGAGCCACTGGTGCCTGTATATGATGTATGTCCTTGTTCCTTTTATTATTATCCTGTCTTTATATTAATAAATCTCCTTCAGAGAACCTGCAACCAAGTCTTGTTTTTATCCAATCTTGCAACTTGTACATTTTAATTTGTCTGAATAAGTTTAAGCTTAATTCGACCATCAATGTTTTTTGTTTCCCATTGATACCATTTACATTTTGATTCTTTGGCTTCTTCTTTCTTGTATTTTTAATTGTGTATTAACATCCCATTTTATGCTATTGACATATGAGTCATGAAATCTTAGGTTATTTTCATGTCTGCTCTATATATTGCAATGTGTGTTTAACTTAATGCAGTCTTTCAGTAAAATAACTCATTGGAAATATTGAGTTCATTCTTACTTTTTATTTTTATAGTAAAGGTGATGTACAGAGGGGCCACAGTTATATAAGACAGGTAAGGAGTACATTCCTTTTTGAACAGTGTCACCCATCCTTCATTTTCTCCCAGACTTTTTCCTCCTGACCACATCATTGCTGGGTGGAAAAGTAACAAAATTGGCAGACCCTTAGCAAATTTAACTAAAAAGAAGAGAACACACCCAAATCAATAAAATTAGAGACAAAAATGAGAACATCACAACAGAAATAGACAAGATTCAGTATAATATTAAGGAATACTCCGCAAAACTTTATGCCAATAAATCTGAGAATCTTTGAGAAATGAAAGTATTCCTAGAGAACATTGATATACCCAAACTGAATCAAGAAGATTTAACTCAACTAAATAGACCCATAAGAAGTAATGGAATTGAAATAATAAAGAATCTCCCATCCAAGAAAAAAAACCAGGACCAGATGGATACTACAAGCTTCAAGGAGAGTTCACTCCCACATTCCTCAGATTCTTCAATGAAATAGAAAAGGAAAGATCGCTACCAAATATATTCTATGAAGTCAGCATAATGCTCATTGCTCATTTCCAAATCAGATGGAGTTCTTATATTAGAGTGTTGCTTCATGCAACACAACTGGTTAAGAGAGCTGATGGAATGAGAGCAGACAGCGAGAATGAGGCAAGTGGAGACCA
>NW_012267298.1:8244130-8301034 GCF_000151885.1 Dipodomys ordii
TTTCTTTCTTTCTTTCTTTCTTTCTTTCTTTCTTTCTTTCTTTCTTTCTTTCTTTCTTTCTTTCTTTCTTTCTTTCTTTTTCTTCTTGTTGGTCCTGGGGCTTGAACTCCATCCCTCAATTCTAGGGTTCTACCACTTGAGCCACAGTACCACTTTCTAACACCACAGTTTCAAGTGGGGTGTCATTAGGATTATTCTTACTCTACATTTCTTTTTGCACCTGAAGTCCAATGATGTTTATTGACCATGCTTAGACATAGAATACTCACCTTGTTAAATCCAACCTTATTCCATTATAAAAGGCCTTTAAATACATGGAATGACATATATTTAATTTCTAACAGTTCATTTAATTGATTTATTAGTTTCATCTTTTTTTTTTACTGAATTTCCCCATCTGCTAACAGAGTACACGTTTTGCCACTTAAGTACACTTTTAAAAATTACTTATTTTAAAGTAATACTCTTTAAATCCAACTTCAGAGTTACAATCAGGCCTCCTGACCATGAGAGAGTGAGGGATAGACCCTCCCCCACAACACACACAAAAGGGCATTTCCACCAAACCACTGGTTGCTTTGTGGAGAATTTGTTTCCTCTTCCCAGAAAGAAGAGGATATTATGGAAACAAGAAATCCAGCAAAGGCAGGAAATGTGGTCAAAATTGTGATAAATTTTAGAGTAATTAAATATAAAAGGCAGAACTAAGGAGACATGATGAATGGAACCTGCTGTGCCTTGAAGCAGAATGAAAGTGGCCAAGTAAGAAAGAGGAGAAAGATTGAGGAAGGATAAACACTGAGTTTACCAATCAGCTCTTCCTTCTCAGGATGGGTACTATGGTAAACACATCACTGATATCTTTGCCATATCCATAAATGGGAGTTGGCATGTAGAAGACTCACAGTCACTGACTAATAAATAGTAAAAACTCAGCCTTTTTTACGAAGATTTTCAAAGGTACCCGCAGGGCTTTCCAAGCTCTCTTTGACTGAACACATTTGCCAGTACAACATTGTCAACACAATATGTAGCATTTTTTTCAGGGGAGTAAACAAAAGAGGTAGAATTATTTCAGGGGAGCAGAGAGAACAGAGCTGTGATTTTAATATCTTGTCAAAGATGTCTCCCAGTGGAACTCCATGACTTGTTTTGCTTAATCTGAGAGAAGAAAGGCAGTGCTGGAATGGACGAATACTTACTTGCCAGTTCTAAGACAATGAACTATTTCAAAAACCTTGCGCTTCCCTGCAATCCTGTCCAGTAAATAGCAAGAGGTTTCTATATTGTCTTTACTCAAACTCTATTATCCATTTCAGAACTTACACATCATAACTTGCAATGACTTGTTTCTTAAGCCTCACATGCAGAGAGATAAGCACACAAAGGAACTGACAAAAATACTTGCTGAGAGATGTACTTTTTCTTAGCAGGATTGTGATTTTCAGTGTCTGAAGATTAAGGACACAGATGGAAATTGGATTGCGTATTCAGGCTTTGAGACTAGTAAGATGCTTTAAACCTTCAACTTTCTCCCCAAATACTGGAGGTTTCTGAAATTTTCAGTGAATTTCTTAGACCCTAAGTATTTTTCTCATCAATTAACAAGTACTGCAAAAATACTCAAGAAGAAGAAGGTACATAGTTTAGTGTACAACATCTATAAGAACAGCAAAAGTGTATTCTAAAAGAACTATCTCTAACAATTAAAACCAGTGTTGTCTAGGTTAACTCTAATAGACATTAGCATTTTAGTGTTCTTTTTTTTAGCTCCTCCCCTTATTCCTCCTCCACCATGCTGACCTGTAGGGGAATTGTGCCTTTGATCATCTGGACCAGAAATTGTCCTCACACAGTTAAATCCAGCCTGAAAGAAATGAAAGTTTTATAAAGGCTTATTATATATTATATTACATTATATATGTGTATTTTACACAATATATGTTATGTCTATATAATAGGATATAAAAATTATTATCATGTCTAAAATATAATATAAAATGTTATATATTATTCATATGTAATGTAAAATATTATATATTATGTATATATTATATAAATTATATAGGTTATAGAATATATATTATCTATATTATATAGATTACAGAATATTATCTCTCTACAGATAATATGGTATAGTTTTCTTCATACATAAAAATACATAAAAATAAAGAAAACCCACGAAATTGTCTTAGGAAGGGTAAGGACACTCAGGGAGATGGATAGAGGGGTAAATTTGTTTGGGATACGTTGTATGCACATATGGAAATGTCATAGTAACCCTTTGTTACAACTAATGCATGCTAATGTTTTTAAAGAAAGAAAATACAACCCTGTGATCTGTGGAAATTGTTTTAAGAATGGAAAGGGGCAATGATGGAGAGGTTAAGGTTGATGGGTACACTGTATTCATGTATGGAAATGTCACAATGAAAACCCCCTTGTGAAAGTAATATATGCTAATAAAATACTTTTAAAGAGTTACAGATAACAGTCTGACTTTCAAGGTATGGCCTGTTTTATAGGGTTTATGGGATAGATTTTGAAATAATAATTCACAGACTGCATCTCATGTGGTTTGCATCATATTGATACCATCTCTCCTAAGGATTTCAACCTCTCCGAGGGAGCCATGGCATCCTACAGAGGACAGAGTCTTTCTCTGCTGTCATATTAATGATTCTTTCATGAGACTGGGGATTTTTGTTGTGATTCTGTATGTGTCAGAGGATATTACACAGAATTTCTTCCAAAATTAGTCTAATGATGTAAATGCCAACAGAAGTATCTGGTATAAATTCCAGATCTATCCTAGTGAAATCATAGAGGCTGCTAGGATGGATATTGTTAATGTGCATGATGGTGGCAGTAGAATTCAGAATTCTGACAATGGCTATCTTTGATAGAATCAATTTCTTCCCCACAGTGATACCATTGACTCTCCTCAGTGTGGAGGTCTATGCCTGCCGACTATGGATCACACAATTATGCCTTTGGACAAGCAATGTTGATGAATTAAGGATATCATACACTGTGATAAACCTAGAGACTCCACAGAGGAACGTGGGTTTCTGGTAGTTGATGTGGGGAAAGTTACTGAGAACTTATTACTTTTCCATTATAGGTTGTCAGGAAGTGATAACACTGTGATTAGTTAGCAGTAATTATTATCTGAAAGGAGGACTGGGGTTATTTTCTTATGCTTCTTAGTTACAAGTTAGATAATAAAAATATTTGGCATCATAAAAATGGCTATGCTCTGGCATTAAATACTCTGAACAGTTTGCACAAACTTTGAACAACTGTAACCCAAGTGATGGGAAAGAAAACAAAGCCAGGAGCCAGGCATGAACTCTTGTCACAGTGCCCAGGTGAATGTGTTCTAGATTCTGGATGTTTTATTTTGTCCTATTTTCAGAATTATTTGGCTCGCCATACTTTTATAGCTATAATAAGATCTGTTTCTAGTACAATACCACTGCTATCTTGGCTGGCCAAATAATATCAGAGGCCACATAATTGTTCATCACAATTTATGGTTGTTCAGCCATTGGGGGAAAAGCCATTGTATCTTTATGTATGACTTTTGCCAGGATTCGAATTGAGTTTGAATCATTATTTTCTAATAGTGCTTTCCTACCATCAGGGTTTGAGCAAGCTGAATCTTTCTGCTTGGATAATACATGATAAAGCTACTAAATTTAATCAACTGTATAAACAGAAGTAATCTTATCCCCCCCCAATCTATTTAGACAGTTCTGGTAATACCAGTCTGAGTTCTTGAATCAATATATTTTGGACACTAGTGGGACATGACTCTAAACCTTGCTACTCAGGAAGCTGAAACCTGGAGGGTTCAAAGCCATGCCAGAAAAAAAAATCTAAGAGACTCGATCTCCAAACAACCAGAAAAATGACAGGTGTGAAAAATAAAGTCCAATGAGAGTACAAGGGCCTGAGTTTTAGCACAAAAAAAACAAACAACAACAATGATAAAACAAATGCCCACTTATCACTCCGTGAAAACCATTGGACTGGTTTATCTGGCACATTAGAAAACCTGAGTTAGCACCTAACAAAGTCCCTTGTGTCTCTTGACAAAAATGTATTACATACTGTATTTACTATTTAAAGAAAGAAGAAAGAGCAGGCTCCCTAGATACCTTCTCTGTGTTACCTACACCAATGAGGCATACACTCATCTATTTGTATGGTCCAGACAACTTCGTTAGCTTCAGATGCGCTTGGCTGAGACAAGTAAGCAAAGTAGACTCCTCTATTTGTGCCTGCTCAGCAAATGATGCTTCCTATGAGAAACCCACATGCCCCATGCCCCTGGGGTTCTTACGGACTTAATCTCTCTCTATAGACCTCAAACTGGCACACTTACAATGGTTGTTTGGATGATGCGCATGGGATCCAAAGTGATCTCTTCAGGGGGTGCCCCCAAAATGTTTCATAGCAAGTAAGAGAAAAGAGAAAGGAAGTAAGGACGAGCTTCTTCCCTGTGGAATTCGAGCCAACACAGGTACTGTAAATAGGGAGGCAACAGAAGACTTTAAATCAAATTAAAAAACAACAACAACACAGTACATGGGGAAAAGTGGGACCCTGATTTTTGAGGAACAAGGGCATAGAAATGCAGTTGTATTTGAACCATACTCAGTTGACCTTCTCAGATATGCAGCCCGGCGAAACAGTTCTGTGTTTCCCCTTAGCAATGTGGGTGCGGGGGACCCCATGATTGGAATGGGAAGCATCGTGAAGATGGATTTTCTTAGCTAGGCTCAGGATTAGGACACCTAGCATTTGACTGAGGAATCTCTCAAGACCAGTGCTCTGCTCACTTCCGGTAAGTTGATCAAAGGGAATTGGAGCGTGAGAGAGCTTAGAACCTCAGGGGAGAGCAAACTTCATGAAGAAGACATGAAGGGGTGCTGCTGCTCTTGGCAGACGTTGGAGAGTAGAAGTTCCCTTATCTTTTCTATCATGTCATCCTGTCCTTAATAATCACAATGAAATGTTTCTCTCTTTATGGCAGGGACAAATATGTGCATGTATTATCACTCAAGGTGGGAAACCACATTTGTTCTTCACTGGATTTTGAACAGCCAAGCCCCATTCAAAAGCAATTTGTTTTCCTTTTGGGCTAACCCCAGGAGATGGTCATTCACTCACTCCTCAATTAATGTGTCTAATTCTATTTTATACCAACAGTATTTAGCATAGGGCCTGCCCTGCAGAATATTTTCAATAAGTGTTTGTGGAATGATTGAACGGATCAATTAATTCTACCAGGGGCATCACCTCCAAACACCTCATTCTCATTTGTTTGCTCTCAATTTCCCCAGAGTTCATGCGGTACCGGCGCCGATCAGCCACAGTAGCGTCCTTTCTCACTGTGCCTTAGACCCACGACCACCTGTGTTCTCAGCAGGGGATGTGAGAGCCCCTGAAGCCCACATTTCCACCACATGCACAAGAGCAAGGATGGGTTGTTCCCCTCACAGGCAGTGGTAGTACTGTGCTCCCCTTTCATGATACAAAGGCAGACGCAGACTTATAATATAAATAATGACCTGGAAGCAAGGTAATTTGGAAGCATTTCATAGCTGATGAGCCATTATTCCTCCCCTTCACCCATGCATCTCAAACAGGCGCTCCTATCACCTTGCTCAACCTCCTTCATAAAATTAATTACCTCTGGATAGACCTCATTTAATTGCTCATAAAATTGATCTTACTTTTCAGATTTTATGGCAACTAGTATGTCATCAACAAAAGTGCCTAGAATAAATGGGATGCTGATTATCTACTTTGAAATAAAATAAAACAAACCCCTGATGGGGTTGGTACTTGGTACCTGAGTTCTTGGTATGCCATGGATACTTGTAAACAACATACAGCATGCTAAAGACTTAAAAAAATCTTAAGACTTTTTAAAGAAATATTAGAAACATATTGTGAGGCTGTTTCTGTTATTCATGTGATTTTTAATTCTTTAATTCCATCTGGGAGCAGTATGGTTATGGAAAGACTATGAGATTTGATGTTAGATAAATCAAAATTCTACCCTTGTTCCGTTCTGTAATAAGTATGACCCCCAACCAAATTATCACCTTTGCATTCTATAAGTTTATTTCAAGCGCATTTCAAGTTTATATCAAGTTTATTTCATGAGATATTTTTAGATTTAAATGAGATGATGGATACAAAACATCTAATGGAGGACCTGGTCCCAAAGATGTTTAATCAGTGCTCTGTATTGTTATATTACTACTGCTGCTGGTTTTAATAACCCAACCAGGAAACAGGTATGAGATGTCTTACTAGAAAGACTAGTGGTGAGAACATGCTGCCAGAAAGATGATACTCTTTGATAGACCAACACTTGGAGTATGATTCACAAATTGTAAACCTTAAACAAGGTACTTACTTTCTTTTATTCTTTATAAATTCATATCACAATGGGATTCCTAATGCTTATGTTATAGGCTTCAGGGAATGGTAGATAAGAGCAAACTCAGAGCCGTGCCTGCTGAAGATATCTTACATTGACTGTCACCTTGGCCTCGAGCTCCAGACATCTCCATTTCCATTGTGAGGGGAGAAGCTGAGGTCTATACAGTGTTTACTTAGATTGGGTCTTTTAGTTGGGTTTAACTACTTTTCCTTGTAGCCAGACGTATTCCAGCGGCCAGTCAATGCAAACCTGATGAAGAAATCCTGATCGATAATGTAGAGGGCACGCAGTGTTACCCTACCCTCCCGCTCTAAAATTTTGTCATCCAAAACATTCCATAAATTGAATAATACAGAGTGAAACCTTTTCCAATAGCATCTTTACACATAACATAAATCCTTGGAGATCCATCCGTATTGTTGTTTATGTCTTTTTTATTGCCAAGTAGTATTTCATGATGTGTACATCAGGTTGCTTGCTCTTCTGCTGAAGGACATCCAGGCTGATATCAGTTTGGGGCTATTACCATAAAACTGTTATGAATATGTGGGGACAAGTTTTAGAATGAATGCCAGTTTTCTCTCCTGTTGGATAAATGCCCAAATAAAGTGCCCAACCAATTGCATACGTGATAGTTTTTGTGTGATTTTACAAGAAATGTTCAGGCTCTTTTTGATGGTATCATTGCATGTTTTCATCAACATTGTTCACGTTGCTCATTTTCTCTGCCTCCTCACCATCATTTGGTGGTGTTGCCATTTTTCTTTGTTAATTACACACACTCTGAAAAGTGCATGGTGATACATCATTGTTGTTTCAATTTGCATCTCTCGGATGGATAATTACATTGGACTTTTTTCAAGTGTGATTTATCGTCTGCATATTGTCTTCATTGAAATTTCTCTCCTTATGAAACACTCATTTGGAGATCTTTTGTTGTTTTTTTTTTTTTGTGTAAGGGTTGGGGACAATTCTGAGACTTAAACTCAGGCTCCTGAGGCACTGTTCCTGAGTCCTGAGCTTTTTTTGTTCAAGGCTAGTTCTCTACCACTTGAGCCATGGCTCAACTTCTGGCTTTTTTTGTTAGTTTGTTTGGGATAAGAGTACTATAGACTTTCGTGCCTGACATGGGTTTGCACTGTGATCCTCAGTTTTTAAGACTCCTCAGTTGCTAGGTTTACAGGCCTGATCCTCCAGTGCCTGGATGGAGAACCTTTTTTATTTGGTCAGTCATGGGGCTTGAACACAGGGCCTAGGTGCTGTCCACGAGCTCTTTTGCTCAATGCTAGCACTCTATCATTTTGAGCCACAGTGCACCACTTCTGGTTTTCTAGAGGTTAATTGGAGATAAGAGTTTCATGGACTTTCCTGCCCAGGCTTGCTTTGAACCACAATCCTCAGATCTCAGCCTTCTGAGTAGCTAGGATTTCACTAATGCCGAGCTTGGAAAACCTTTTGTGTTTCCTAAATTCTACTTTGTCACTAGATAAGAACTTGCAGTATATTTGCTGTGTTTTTTTTCCTTTTTCTGTGCATGGACTCTTACAGGACAAAGTTTCAAAAAATAATTGTATGCATTACTGGGAGTTGAGTTCTGCAAATCACACTTTCTAGACAAGTCCTTTTCACTTGTGCTACAACCACAGAAGGTTTTGTTTTTGTTTTGCTTTTGAGTTAGGGTCTTATTTACTTACTCATGGTAGCTTTCATCGCAAGATTCTTCTGTTTCTGCTTCAATGTTGCTGATATTACAGGCTTGAGCCACCATGCTCAGCTAAAAGATTTTTTCAAGATATGTAATTCATTGGATTTTTACTGTTCTTTCATCTTAATTTTTGGGGGAGGCTTTGCTTTCATTTGGTGGTACTAAGCATTGAAATCAGGGCCTCATATTACTAAGCAAGGGTTATAACCTCTTTAGAGCCCTCAGGCTCTTGATTTTAGCTTAATTTTAAGGTAAGGTCTCATTGTTCTGACTGACTTTGGACCCACCATCATCCTATCTCTTATTACCATAACCTGTTTACAAGATTAACTTGCTTAAGAGATAGGGTGTCACTATCTAACTTTTGCCTTAAACTCTATCCTTCTAATTGTACCTCCTAATGGATATCTTAATTTATAATTTGTTCTTTTTTATTTAATGTATCCATTTCTTTGCTGGGATTTTCTATTTCAAAGCCATAGTAATCAAAACAGCTTGGAACTGGCACATGAACAGACCTGAGGACCAATGGAATAGAATTGAAAACCCAGAAATGAACCCACAGACCTATAGCCATCTAATCTTTGATGAGGGAGCTAAAAAATAGAATGGAAGAAAGACAGCTTCTTCAGTACATGGTGCTGGCAAAATTGGTTAATCACTTGTAGAAAACTAAAGCTAGATCCTTATATATCACCCTGCACCAGAATCAGGAGAATTTATCTTTTTTTTTTTTTGGTCCAGTTATGGGGCCTGAACTCTGAGCCTGGGCGTTGTCCCTCAGTTCTTCAGCTCAAGGCTAGCGCTCTACCATTGAGCCACAGCGCCACTTCCGGCTTTTTTTCTTTTTGCTTATGTGGTGCTGAGGAATTGAACCCAGGGCCTCACTTATGCAAGGCAAGCGTTCTACCACTGAGCCACCTTCCCAGCCCGAGGATCATGTCTTTCTTTTTTTTTTTTTTTGGGGGTCTGGTCATGGGGCCTGAACTCTGGGCCTGGGCGCTGTCCCTCAGCTCTTCAGCTCAAGGCTAGCGCTCTACCACTTGAGCCACAGCGCCACTTCCAGCTTTTTTCTTTTTGCTTATGTGGTGCTGAGGAATCGAACCCAGGGCCTCAGGCATGCAAGGCAAGTGCTCTACCACTGAGCCACCTTCCCAGCTCCTCAGGAGAATTTATAATTGGCTCTTGAAATAATTTTATAACAGCTTCTTGAAGTCCCTTGTTATGCAATTCCAGCATCTGCTTCGTCTTGCTGTGGCATCGGGCACTGTGTTTTCTAGTTCACATTGTGGATTTCTTAGGTTTGGGTGCTATAGAAGACTTTCAGTTGTAGCCTGGCTAGTTTGTCAATTTTGTGAGGCTACTAGTATTACTATTGCTTTTGTTTGATTCTTAAGTCCTTTATTTTAGCAGGCAGTCTCTTCTGTGAGGTTTAGAATGCAAGCTTCGGTCTAATGTGTGGGTGAGATTCCAACAAGAATTCAATTTACAGAAGCTGGGAAATATTGTGGTCATCCATTTGGTCTTTGTAGCTTGAGTCTCACTGCTCCTGGCTAGCAACCCCTAAAGGTGTGGATGGAGGGGACCCTTGTCATTCTACATGCCAGCCATCTTCCACTGGTAAGAAGCCTAGTGGTTCCCCTTAACAGATAGAGCCTCTGGCTCTGGTGGTATTTCTCAGTGGAGAAGGATAATCTTGGGGCTGTGAAGCCACACAGGTTTCTTGAGTTTTGACTCCTTGCTTTATGGTCTCACTTCTTCCTCCTCCATCCGAACTTCTCAGTGTATTTAGCAAAGAGAAGAGAAGCTCAGGCCGGAAGCAAAGGGGCATTTCTCCATCTGGGCAACTCCAGGTTTGGAGGAGCCATCTCCCGGCTGCTGAGAGCCCCTCACAGGCCCTGCTCTACTGCTGCTTCTCCATGCCTGGATTCTCATGTAGCTTACCTTCTTCCTGCACCTCAGAGTTCTACTGAGGTTGGCGCCCTCAACAGTTCAAGGGTTTATGCCAGATCAGAATTTTAAGCAAGAATTTTTCCTCAGTATAAGGGAGCCTTCTTTTATCTTCTAATGTGTGTTTCACTTTTTTTGCTGTTTATTTATTTATTTATTTATTTATTTTTGGTTGGCCTTGGGGCTTGAACTCTGGGCCTGGGCACTGTCCCTCAGCTCTTCAGCTCAAGGCTAGTGCTCTACCACTTGAACCACAGGTCACGTCTGGCTTTTTCTGTTTATGTGGTACTAAGGAATCGAACCCAGGGCCTCATGCATGCAAGGCAAGTGCTCTACCACTAAGCCACCTTCCCAGCCCTACTTTTATTCTCTTTAAATAGTTGTACAAAGCGGTTTCAGTTCAACATGTTAGTTTGTGAGGACAAGGCATCTTGATCAATGCCATCCCTATCCTGGTCCTCTCCCCACCCCACCCATCCTCTTAAGCTACCTGGTATTACGGCTGTATCTGCCCATTCATGATACATATGGGATTTGAGGTTCTTTCTTCTGCCTCAAATAGGATTTGTCCTTTACCGAGGATAGGTGTGAACCTATCCCCCTTCACGTCACATTCCATACTCAGCCTTCTCATGTTCTATTATTAACTGTCACACATACACACCTGCCACCATGCCTAATTTGTTGATCTCAATAGACTTTTACAATGGTATTCATACTATCCCTTGTACTCCTGCTATTTTAGAGATACTATGGGATCTTACTAAGTGTTTTGAGTGATTGGGAAAGCCAGGGGTAAACCATTAAAGACTAAACATGTGAAGTTAAGGATTTCAGAGTTGCCTATAGATAAAAGCAATTCCCTGGCTGGCCTCAAATCCTCCAGAATGCTTATTAGTGATGACCGGGGCTGGGATCTTCTGGGGAACTTGGTTTGTAAGGAGAGAAGCATGCTTCACTGTTTTGTTTTAGGAGTCAGTTGACATTCTGTTATTAGATTAATTCAAAGTGTGTTTTCCAATGAATGTCTCAGGGGAGGGTTTTCAATTCACTTTGGCTACTTAAAAGAAGTTGTCAGAGTAAATTAAGGACTCTGCTTCTGTTCAGGGAGCGGATGTCTTTCGAAAATACCTGTTGGCTTTTCTTGATAAGCACACACTTGTTTGCAGCCAGCCTGGACCACATAGCCAAACAAAAAGCAATTATTCTATAGAGAGGTAGTCACCCCTCCAAAATTGTACCTGCCACACATGTATGTAATTATTTTCCTTAAGACACCAGATGCAAGGAATGTGCAAAATTCAGACAGTGCAGCTGCTGTGTGGCAAATATAAACTACTCACTCACCTGGGCACTCACCAATTCTATCGGCTTTTCATATATTGACCCAATATTTACTCATTGCTGCTGTATGTCAGTTATTTTTCTAAATGTGGATGTAGTGATAAACAAAAAAAGCATATCCTTGAGAAGCTCATCATCAAATCACCACTGACGGTCTTTAAAGAGATGCTGAAGAAGTCCTGTGAGCCAGGCAGTGGCTCACTGCTGCGTAGACTCCACAGACATGCAGAGCCCCACCAGAATACAAAGAGGAGTTCTCTAACTCAAAGTGCAGAGGAGGATAGGCCATCATGCAAAAACCCCAGTTGAATAGGGCTTAAGACAGAGAGACTGCAACCAGCACTGGCAGGCAGAGATGAGAGAGCTAGAAGGAGAAAGACACAGGGACAGGGCAGTGGGACATGGCCGTAGAGACACAGGCAAGAAGAGTCATTAGCATGCTGTAATCACTATGATTTGCATAATGTGTTACTGTTTACAGCCTGCTTTGTTTATCACACAAAACCCTTGATAATTAATTCAACCCAGTGGCTCAGTATATAAGAGTAATGTGAGATTCATTAAATTAAGTGTCTATTGAGCTCCCATTTCTCTTTATTTTTTTTCCTCCCTCCTTCTGTCTGTTTTCCCTTCCTCTGTTCCTCTCCAATTTCAGCCTTGTCTAATCTTCAACCAGTATCTGTGAAGTTAGATCCGTAGTATAAGGAAATAGGTATACACCTGACCAAGAGCAGTAATATCCCCTCCACTTACTCTATTCTCGTTTTCTACATTCTAAGCAGGAAATGACATGTGTTTGACTTAAGATGCAAACATTTTAAATTCACTGGGAGTTAGAATACATATGAAGAAAGGAAAATGAGGCTGAAACTATGAATGAGTGAGGTTTACTTTATAAAGTCTAGATAAGGAAATCTTTCGATAAAGTTGATTTGAGACTCAGAGGCAGTGATAGATATGCCTCCTTCCCTGTGGATAAAGCCGGGAGCAGACAGGCACGTTTCTGTGTTGGAGTGCAGAGCCAGAGCAGGAATGAGTCTGATAGGGCTAAAGCAGTGGGAGAGGTGGAAAGTTACAAGTATGTCCAGGGCCCAGCACGCCTGCATGAGGGGTTTGAATATTTGTTAAAATGTAACGTGAAGAGAGTGAATAATTTTAGCCAGTGACTGACTTCATCTAATTTGCATGACTCAGAGCATATACTGAGCGTTGTGTGGGGATGGAATACAGCAGACAGCTGTAGTACAGGAACTCATCAGGGTCCACTGTAGTAGCCCAAGTGACCAGGGTCCAGGCCACTCGAGACAGAATCCAGAAAGGTGCTGGTGACAGAATGGAAGAGGCGGGTGCTGGCAAGGTCAGGAAGGTCAACAGTAACTACCAGGCTTGTGGCTTAAAATCTAGATGCATAATATGCTCTTGGATGAAATGGGGATGAAGAATAGAAAGTAGCTCTCCTACCTGCTCATGTATTTATATTGCATAGTACCCACTGCGGGCTCTGTGAGGCTCTAGTTGAGTCAGACTTTCATCATTCAAACGTCCATGCAGAAGGAGGAGCCCTACACTCAGGAGCAGGAAGTTCTAACAGATTTCTTTGCAGCCAAGGCAGCCAGGCAGATGGCTTGGTTCTCTTCCAGGATGAACTCAGTGGAGACATTGGTTTTGTCCTGAAGAGGAAAGAAATAGTATTTATTCTGACAAGGAGGTCAACTAACAGGCATAAGAGCCTGTCCTCAGCGAGATAGACTCTTTCATATTTCTATTATATCATATTAGACTTAATATGTAATACTGTAAATAGATAGCATTATTATATATTTTTTTCTTTTTCCCAAAACTGAAAAGAT
Organism: Dipodomys ordii; assembly: GCF_000151885.1. NCBI lineage: Eukaryota > Metazoa > Chordata > Mammalia > Rodentia > Heteromyidae > Dipodomys > Dipodomys ordii. The sequence goes on from NW_012267298.1 coordinate 8,257,443, forward strand.
GCAGGGATGTGTTCAGGACATATTCTTGTGAAGAGGCATTAAAGAAGAGAGACAGAAGTAACAATTGGCTGTGTAGTGAGATGCCCCAAGGTGAGGTTTGGGCTAGAGACATCATTTCAGAAGTTATCAGCACGAATGGGCTCTGAAAGAAAACTGACCAAAAAGCCAGATAGTGTTGGTTTCCAAATTACAAACTCAAATCTACTAACTGACACAATACTGGCTATTGGTTTTATTCAGGAGGACCATCTATTTGGAGGCCTTCTTAGACACTCAGAATTCTCTGATGGGGTCATGAATCAGAAATTCAATTCATCTGTGTATCAGCTATACTAAGTGAAAGAAAGACAGTGAGGGAGGAGAGAGTTAAGGATAAAGAGAGAAAAAGAGACAGAAAGAGAGGAAAATAAAAACTAGAAGAAGAAGAAGGAAAAGGAGAAACGAGAAAGAGAAAGAAGAAATAGAAGAAAAAAGAGAAGAAGAGGGAGAAAGAAGGGGGAAAGGAAGAGGTGAGAAGAAGAAAAGGAAAAACAGGGAGAGGAGAAAGGAAAAGAAATGAGAAGAGTAGAAAAAGGAGCAGAAGGAGAAGGAGAAGAAATTAGAGGAGATAGAAAACTGTTAAATGGATTCATAGTTTGTTGCTTGGCCACTTGTTTTCAAAATCTTAAGATGTTAGTCTCCACTCCATGCCAACGAGGTAACAGTGAGCACTGGTACAACTAAGTTGTTATTTTGCCAATGTCAGTTGGATGAGCAGCTGTAGAAGAGAGTAGAAGAGAGGGCAAGAAGGACATTTACATAAAAGCCGTCGCCTGGAACGGCATGGGACTGTCCAAGGCATGGCGTGTTGACTACACAAGATGTTTTTCAGCCTAATCTTCCAGAGGGCGTCCTTGGAGCCCTGACTCCCTGTCAGGGTCACGGATCACACCTTTGGTGGCAGATGGGACATTTGAAGCCGCAGTGCTTTCCCGAATTCATGAGATTCATGCTTTCTCCTCTTCCTTGTCCTTGTAATCAAGAAGATGACACCGTATCTGTCCTCCTCATGCAATGGGAAGTCTTCAAGGCCAGGTGGCCCTCACTGTGGGAAAGGAGATCTCAGAATGAAGGAAGACAAGTGAACCAAGGACACCGAAGGAAAGAACATGTTACCCCAGAAAGAGGAACGGAGCTGCCAGGAGCGGACCGGTGGCTCCTGAGTAGACATAATTGGGTACAGAAGAAAGATTGGGAAGTTGGAAAATTAAACATGAAGCATGAACTTGACTTCATCCACATTGGATTTCCCTTTCTGCTGTCCCGTGTCCGATTGTACTACGGTGTCATGGTTTTTGCAACACAATCTTTATATACACATTGTAAATTTCTATGTGAGCTGAGTCCCCATTCCCTTGCCTTTTTTTTTTTGGAAAAAGAAATCAGGGAAAGAGGAAGGCCCAGATATTAGTTATACTCCAAATTCACCAGCTGGTATTCTATATTCAGGTCTCAAGAATCAAACTCTCTTTCCTGACAATTCAGAAATGGTCAAGTTCAGAGCACGATTCCGGGCTGTAAGTCCAGTTGCTACAGCCAGCAGGTGGGAAAACACATATAGAATCCAGATCTTTCCAAAGCAAAGATGATGCTCTCTTTGCATCTTCCACGCACCATGGGCTGAACAGGAGTTTTCTGTTTTCACAGGAAGCAGACTCTGTGATACTTAACTCAGTATCCATCCCTCACGCCCTGCGGCTTCTTTCTTATCAGAGCCGGGCTTTGGTTTTTACCTCTAGACCTTCTGTTGAGCAGGAGCTCCATGCTGTGCTTTGGAGCCTGGGTCCTGACTGATCTAAAACAAGCAATGTATGCATTCTTGCAATGGCTATGATTAAGGGCTTAGTTAACTCAAGACAAACGAGAGAGGAGAAACAGGCCATGCCTGAGGGAGAGCTTTCTCAGCTGTCCTGCTCTACACAGACAAAGCAGCACATGAGTGAAATTCCTCCTCCTAGCCCTGGAGTAGGTGGAAGGAATGACAGCCTCAGACACAGGGAGAAGACAGTGCTGCGTAACAGGAGATGGAACAAATCTTTTTGTTTGTACTCATTGGTATTTGCCTAAGAGCTCCAATATTTACTTCTGAAAGTTCCATTACTTACGTGTGAACCGGATTTGTCCTGTTATCTCTCAACACAGTTATTAGCAGCCTGGCAGGAGACATAGGTGTTTCCCTGTATGACCAAGATGCTACATGTTTGTCTTCGTGTCTTTTAACTACTGCTTCCTGAGGGAGGTGTCTTCTGTCACAAGGCTCCTGATTACAGAGTCTCACTTGTTCCTCCTTTGTATATACATCACAATCCTAACCAATTGTTTAAGTGTTTACTTACTATCTGATTGTTCTGGATTTAAAGCATCCTCAGAACAGGACAATTCTTTTTTTTAATTTAATTTTATTTAATTTGTGAACATACTGTACAGAGGGGTTACAATTACATGGGCAGGATAATGCGTACATTTCTTACCAAGCATTGCTGCCTCCTCCTTTGGTTTACCCTTCACATCCCTTCCCAGCCTCCCCTCTCCCCCCCAATCCCAATCCTTCTCCTTCCCCCCCCCTTCCCACCCCCACCAACGTTGTAAAGCTTGTTTTGGACATGACAACTTGTACTTCTCATTGTTGCAACAGGTCCACCTGTATCCTTAAACAACTGGTTTTTCCCCATCTCCTCCACAAGTTATACTGACATCAAATATAGTGAAAGCAGGGGTTATACTGTGGGGGAGGGACATACAAAGCAACAAAGAGATAATCTTATAAATGCGTTAGAAACACATGCATGAAAGAAAAAAAACATTAAAATACATATCTAAGGGTTCATTTTCCTGACATCACATTATCTGACCTTTTCCTTTTGACTCATACATATACTAGATATTGCAAATAAGGGAAACCATGGGACCTATGTTTCTTTGGGCCTGGCTTACTTCACTTAATATATATTTTTCCAAGTTTTTCCATTTCCTAACAAATGGGGCAATGTCATTCTTTCTGATGGAGGCATAGAATTCCATTTTGTATATATACCACATTTTCTTGATCCATTCATCTACTGAGGGGCATCTGGGTTGGTTCCATATCTTAGCTATGGTAAATAATGCTACAATAAACATAGATGTGCTGGTAGCTTTAGTGTGGTCTTGTTTGTAAACATTTGGGTAAATGCCCAAAAGTGGGATTGCTGGGTCATAGGGGAGTTCTATGTGAAGTCTTTTGAGGAACCTCCATACTGCTTTCCAAAGTGGTTGAACAAGTTTACATTCCCACCAACAATAAAGTAAGGTTCCTTTCTGTCCACATCCCCTCCAGCATCTGTTGTTGTTAGAGTTCTTGATTTTTGCCATTCTAACTAGGGTGAGGTGATATCTCAATGTTGTTCTGAGGACAATTCTTGTTCCAAGAGCATTGAGCATAGTTCTGGGCACACAGAACATTTGTACAGTGCCTTAAGTGAGTGAAGATCCAGCCTTGAACACATGTGCAGAACTGGAGCTGAGGTTGGTACATCTGCATGCAATGCAACACAGGAATGACATGCCTAATTAGCAGGCGCTGGACACATTGGCCTCTCCTACAGACCTCATCTAGTGGCCTGACTTTGGTGTCTTTAGAAGTGGCTGCTGGAGTTCATTTGGAATGTTGTATTTGCCAGCTCCACTTTATTTCCTCAGCCTAGATTCCAGGGCAAGCAGCATGCCTGTCATGTATCAATTTATTGAGAGCCCATGCAACAGGATCATCAACTCCCAGCATGTTCCTCACTTGTTTGTCAAAGCCTCTTACAGTCAAGAAATGGAAGTAATCGGTGCAGCGTGCCTGCAACACATGGACTGAAAAGTTCAGGATTTTAATTTTGGTCTTCATTTAAGAATAGCGTATCTGAGGCAGCTCTAGTGAACTTTCTGCCTTCATCTAGGAAAGCGTGTGACTGGCCCTTAGGTGTAGCATACCACTAATCCTTACTGCTTGCTCCATGTCTTGTTATTCACCACAGAGTATTGTGATATATTTTTATTATATATTTCATTATTTTTATTTATATTTACTTATTGATTTCTCAAAATGGGGGTATTTGATGTTTCCACTTTGGAGTCCACTCTCCCAGAAAGAGGCCATAATTCAACTCAGTTCCACGTGACTGTATTTGCAGAGTTATATTCTATATCAGACGATGTACTAGAAAAGCTAAACCTACAGAGAAGTCGTGGCCAGGGTGTCGGAGGAAATGGTCAGAGTAATGGATAGAGCATTGTGTCACAGTCAAACTGGATAAATTAAACACTTCTGCACAGTGTGAGTTTCATAGGAGTGGTGCTGCACTTCAGCATGCTTGATACTATGGACTCAAAGGTTCTTTGTGGGTTGTAATGGAGGAAATATCTTCTACATAGTAAGCCATTTGTCATAATTCCTAAGCTCTGCTTGGTAGGTTTTAGCAGCACCTCTTGACTATAATGTTGAAAACTATCTTCATTCATTAAAACATGTCCCAGTCACTGTTTCATACCTCCCTGATATATGATCATCTGAGAGTTTTCTTCAACAGTTAAAGTTGAATATGTCCTCTATCTTATTGGAAACTCTCAGTTATTGTTTTCTCTTTAACAAGAGAAGGAGAAGGGTTAGAAAACATGAGTTCCTAAGTCAAAGTTAAACCATGGGGAGGTAGTCGTGGTAGGATCATAGGTAGAGATATTTTGCCCACACTGTGTATAAATGCTGAGTTACTTTACCTATAGCATTGAGCAATTTTTATTGTCCAACATTAAAAAAGCATTTCTTTTGTTAATATGAATCCCATTTATTCTCCTGGTCTCATTTATGATATAATTATCAAAGGTTTATGGATGTTCTAGTAAAATACTGCATAGTTAAGACAGTCTCAGGAATCATACCCTCCCAGGTCCACACAAATCATCAACATGATTTTGGACAATTCCTGCTTCTTTTTACCTCCTCTTCTTTTGTCTCTTCTCCTCCTCTTTCTCTGTCATTACCTCTGTTTCTTCAACTGGTATTTGGGTTATTTACTGGTCAATTAATGCAAACTCTCCTAAAATATAGTGCATAAGTTTATAATTGCTATTTTAATTCTATGTTATAATTTTCAGGTCAGGAATTAGGGCCAGACATGGCTGATTCCTTCTCTTCCTTTCTACAGAGTTTGGGCCTAGACCACCAGTGTGGGTTCAGTTGGCTGGTGGGTGAGTCTGGAAGACCCACAGAAGCTGTTCTCACATTATCTGGCATGTTGGCAGGTGACTGAGAAGCTGGCTTCACAGGGAGCTTTCCACAAAGGGAGCTTATGACCATTAAAGTAGTGTCAGAGTAGAGAAATTCTTACCTGGTGATTTGGGGATCCAAGAATAAGATTCCTATTGATTGAAATGGAAACTCAATGGCATTTAGTAACCCAAATCTGGAGGAATGGATATTTTTTTCTGTTGTTCTCTGTGGTCTACTCAGTCATAGCTCACCGACATTTAAAGTAAGGGGTGTAGTCACCCCCAAACTATGAGAGGACCACCTATGAATTTACTCATATTTTAAAACCACTCTACCAATGCGATGAGACAGTAATTTTCTTACCTCCTTGAAATGTCTTTGCAAGGAGATACACCTGTAAAATTCTTCTGTCACAGTTAGCATATAATGACTACACATGAGCTGTTTTATTCACATGTGGACTTTAAGTCACAGTAGTAACATTCCTACAGCAGTGAGAATGTGGAGGTGTGGGTGAACACCTGGGCACTTAAGGATACTAAGTAAATCTAGACACAACTCCAATGGGAGGCTGTAAGATATATACAAAAAAAAGAAAAGTGAAGGAAAGGAAAGAAGTTAATTCCATTTCAGAGGGTGAACAGGCTGTTTTCATAAGTGATTTCTAGGACTACCCTGGATTTATTTCTGTCCATATTGAAAGTGACAGCACGTGTGTGCTGCCCGCATGTAGTTAACTACGCTGGGCACACACACCAAACACACTCTAGGAAGGGAAATAATAAATCATTAGTCACTGTGAGCTTCCCCTTATATAGAGCCGGAGGAGGGGAGGATTCCCCCAAGCAATTCAAACTCAATTACTGTGCTCACAGGGTGTTGGAAATGGAAACAAATGAAGAAGGAAACTGTAGAAGCGGACAGCATTTGTCAGTGCAACTGGAAGCATTATGTCCTGGGCCACTGGTTAGATTTAGTTAAATTAAAACATGAGTAAACATAGTGTAAGTAACCCTTCACATGTGTAGAGCTTGTCAGAGTTAGCAAAGTCATTTGCTGTCCATCACCTGCTAGAATTGTCCCTTCGAGAGCAGATGACAAGTCTGGTGCATTGATGGCTTCGTCCACGGTTATAGATTACCAATGATCAGAACTAGAATCAGCACTTTAGATGGTACTTAAGTTTATTCCCAGTGCCTTTGCCTAGGAAAGATTAAATTAATGGAGTTGAGAAGTACTTCTTATTTGATAGACTTTGTTTTCTCCTATATTTAAGCTCCTCAGCCCACCCTGCCAGCCACAGTGACTGTATTAATTTTTGAGGGTTGCTATAACAACATACTGCACCACAGCCTGGGCAACTTAAGCAATAGAGAATTTTCTCTCACAATAATGAAGGAGGAAAGGGCGAGACCCAGGTGTCAATCTAGTTGGTGTCTTGTGAGGCTTCTCCCTGTAACATGCGTGGTTCCTGTTATGGTTTAGTCTTCCTTTTGTGAAAGCCTGTATCCTAATTGCTTCTTATTTGGGCAATAATCATAAGAGATTTATGTCTTGCCCTATACTTTCATTTGAATTTAGTTGCAGGTTTAAAAGTTTTATTTCCAAATGAAATCACATTCTGACACATACTAGAGGTTTGGATGAGTCATTCAAAATTTGACACATAAATTTGTGACGTAGGATTAAGCGTTTGAAATAATGGTCCAGATAGAACCAGTAGCCTTTGTTACAGCTATTCAGGAAGCTGTGTATGAAGCCAGCCCAGGATAGAAAGTCCGTGAGACTCTTGCCTTCAGTCAGTCACCAAAAAGGCACATGTTAGTTTGCTTAGTTTGGCTAGTACTAGCCTTGAGTGGAAAAGCTAAGGGTCAGCAAGAAGAACCTGAGTAGCCCATTGAACTAGTGAGGGCTTCCTACCCTCTCAGATCATGGTGGGAACATGGATGTACCCATGAGTGGGTGTGTGTTCGGGAAATAAAAACACAAGGGACACCCTGCTTTACACTGATTTGGTCTCAAGACACAGAACCATTTGTTTGAGAAGGGCATTAACGGCTCTTCATGACCTAACCCCCACTCCCCACTGGGTTCATGATGACCAATTTCAACATGCATTTCAGAGGGAATGGACTGTATTCAAACCATAGCAGGGGGACAAGATCAGCGCTTAATGAATGTTACCAAGTCTTATTCAGTACATTCAAGTTGTAATCCTCCCAGGAGTGAGTTAATCATAGCGAAAGCTTTTGAAAGAATATTGACAGATGCTGATCAGAGTATGGAAGACAAGCCTTTACACAGATGCAGGTTGGCCTGGGAGAGAAGCATGTTCACAACGAGGGGAGGAATGCTGCTGAGTAGACAAAGCAGGCGATCATTTCTAGAGAAACCAGCTCATTGGATGTATATGGAAGGCTTTTGAGACAGAGGGGGTACAGATTCCAGGTTACAGAAGTGGAAACTGGGGTCCATGTAGTTTGTAAGAGCAGAGTGTAAATTCATAGCTAGATTTGAAAAGCTTCCAAGAGCTCACAGTCATTTCCAATTAGTATATAATGCCATGAAACTCAGCCCTAAATTATATGCTAAAACTCAATACTGTGAAATGCTGAAGCAATAGACATAGCATCTTTGGCATTGCTACAATTGTTCCTGCAAATCCCTGTCTGGGTTTCAACTGTGCCATGTAAGGACTATTTATTCTGTGCCCTGAGGACACATTCTGAGGACACATATTCTGAGAACCAACTGAGGTCAGGAGTAGGTGGCATTCTTTACTACCAATCTCAGTAGAGTTCACTAGACTGTTAAAGTGTGCATATGCCTTTGTTAAGAAATGGAAACCATGTAAAGAACTTTGTGGGTTAAATGAGCTTGTCAAGGTCTGTTTGGCTCTGCCTTCCTTCTGTTAATTTGGAAAACAGCTTGAGATAATGACTCTTCTTGCCTTGGTCAGGCTCAGATTCCTCTCAATGGTGTAGAAGGAAAAAGTTGCCAAGCAAAGAACCAGTGTTGGTTCTGATTTATTACTAAGTGCCCATCAGTGTGTATATGTTTATTTCTGTAAGCTGCAATACTAGAGTGAGATATTTTATGTCTGAGCAGGATCCTGTGGTAGGCAGTTGAAGTATTATTTATAAAAGACGATAAAATTCATTTGAGATTATTTGGCGTGGCATTTCATTTTGTTCATAATATAATAAAATGTAGATTCTACTTAGAGCACATATTCCCTTAGGTTGGTAAAATTGCTAACATGTCAATCTGTCTTTTGTATTTGGCCTAGCATGGTAATTTAAGACAATGCTAGTTTCTAAGGGCAGATTGGTAGGTGAAGCAAATACAAGTGTTGGGTTTGTTGCTGAGTTAGTGTCTGTTCAGTCTCTTAGATCTCATAGCACAGCTAAACATTCTAATTTGTTGTGAAAGGCTAAAACCTTTCCCAACAACAGCCTGTATTTTGACTTTTAAATAATGGGATTGGTTAGGAACAGGTAGCGTGCATACCCTGTGACTCTGGAATTCTCCACATTTCCCTGAACAAAAGAGTTACAGGAAGCTCTAGTTGTCCACAGCAAGGTGTGCCCAAGCCTCCTGGCTGAATGCTTCATTTACAAAGTGAAGGGAAAGCTCTTGTCATTTGTACCTACACACATACTTGCGGCTTTGGGTTGTGGGTTAGGGCTGAGTCAGCCAGTTTGCTCACCTTCACAGATGCCTTTGATTTTGGGACAGAGACCCAAACCTGTGAGTGGATTGATCTGATCACCAGATCAGAACTAGGTGTGGGGAAATTTTGATAAGTCAATGTTGCCACAAGTCTCTTGAGGGCAGGTGCATCTGTGAATTCATGCTGGACAGGGTGGAGTGGTCCTTGGGGTGTGGCTGGGGATAGAAAATCACATACAATTTGTTTTTTCCCTTCCCCTCCCCAAATTATACCAACTTCATTCATGATTTCATATGTCAGCTATCAACTCTACTAGAAATTTTTTCTTTTGTTCTTTATGTAGATTTCAGTTTTGTATTTTTAAAATTTCTTCAAGTCACTGTATATTCTTTTACTAATTCCCTTTACTGGCTTACTAACTTGCTGGACTTTCCTGACAACTATATACCTGAGCATTTATTTTAGGGATGTAGAGAAATTGGAATTTAGCTGGATGCTGGTGGTACACGCCTGTAATCCTAGCTATTCAGAAGGCTGAGATCTGGGGATCATGGTTCAAAACCAGCCTGGGCAGGAAAGTCCATGAGACTCTTATCACCAGGAAACTACCAGAAAACCCAAAGTAGTGCGGTGGTTCAGCGGTAGAGCTCTAGCATTGAGCTGAAGAGATGAGGGACAGCACCCAGGGCCAGAGTTCAAGCTTCACAACCGACAAATAAAATAAGATAAACTGGAATTTGCTGTGTGCTTCCAATCCTCTATCTTTTGATTAGATGGGAAACTCTAAGTATTTTTGTATATTTTAAATTAAATATGTTTTCTAAATATCATTTTGTGCTTCTCTTTATATTCAAACTACAGGTCCCCAAAACTACTAACATGTTTCAGTAAGGTATTTGATTACTTTATCCTTCCCATTACTTCCCAACTCGTTCCAACCAAACTTACACATATTAACTTCTTTAATTTTCTTACATTTTCTTCTTGCTATTATTTCCCCTAACCTCCAGTTCATTCTTCCATTGCTCTGTTTGCCTCTCCTCAGACCAGCATGTATGTCATCTACATTTTGACATAACAGACCTTCCATTTTAAATATTTCTTACTACCTTTCAATTTTTTGTAAGAATCTGTTACTGAAATAATTACCAATAAGAACAAATTCTTACCTCAGTATGTTTAGTCTTGATGAGAGAAGATACCCACCATCCATATCCATGGTCAATGGCCTATAGCTACCTCTGCACACCCAGTAACCCAGCATTAGGTCATAACTGTTGACACAGTGTCATCTAAATTATTCTTGTTACAGTGTTAGAAATTCAGCAACAGACAGAGCTAGAATAAAGGAGGTTGAATAGGTAAATTGTTAAATAGTCATTTCTAAGCTGATGTATACATGACACGAGACATACCAGATGGTAATTTGCATGTAATACCAGTCCTTGGCAGGTGTAGTCTGGTGAGTTCAAAGCCAGCCTAATCTATAACACTCCCTTGTCTCAAACAAACTAAACTCATAACTGAACAACATCGGTAACAAAAACAGGTGATATCTGTATGTACAGAAACACCATGTCACTGTTACTGTGGACAACTCTGATGCCTGTATGTATTGGTTGAAAACTAAAAGAAAAATTACTTAAAACTGCTAATGGAAAGACCTGATAAACGAATACAGTACGTCAAGCTAGAAAATAGGTGATTTCTGCTCTACTTTCTTTCCCAAGCCCTCACTCTGAGTGACTGCTTTCTTGTATCTTCCTCTGTTTTCCTCTCTTCTTAGGAAGATGTTCATGTCTTGCCCATGATGGGGGCTGCAGGCTCTTGTTTAATCCAGTTGTAGTTCTTCTTCTGGTACCACATTATCAACATGTTATCTAATCCTCATGTGAGCGACCTTTTGCACACCAAGCAATGTAACCGGTCCTGTATGACATATCAAACTGCTCAACTCCTCAAGAAGCTCACATTTCCTGAGAGACTTTGATAAGACAGAAATAGAGTAGGCAGGGACAGGAAAGAGTGCTGTGGAAAACTATAAACATATATAAAAATGTCCATGTTTGGAGGAAAATATTGTTTCAGGGTCCTGGGATGCTTTGGGAAGATTTATTGCTATGACAAGGGAACAAGTAAATGGAATAAGGAAAAAACAAACATGACAGTGTTTTATTTACACAAGTGCTCGCCACTGTAACAATTGCATTGTGTTCTGTACACACTCATGGTTTCTCCAAACAGCCTTAAAAATATCTTTCCTATAACTTCAATTAGATAATGATGTACATCATTTCTAAAGCCATCACTGCTGATCATTATTTTAAGATGTGAGCAGTTTTTGAATATAAACTCAAGAATAAGATAACATGATAACTTTTTCCAAAGGTGTAGACTGAGGCAGTCAATACAATTAGCTAGTTTAAACAATAAAGGGAAATAAATTAAAATTCTCAATTTTTTAGCAGAGAAGGGCCATTTATACAGTAATGATGGAACCAAATTTAACTGCCTTGAAATGCCCTGACAGCAATAATTTATCGCAAGAATGCTGTGGGAAATGTTAAGTTTCCTTTTAAGAATAGGAAGAGGGACGTTTTCTTTGAATACAAAACTTTTTTCTCTCTTTTCTTGTGAATGCCAAAATGAGCAATTTTCAGCTCCTGCAGGCTATTTTTTTCTGACATGGTAATATCAAGACATGTATGCCATTGCTGAGAAGATAAATTATACACTTTGCAAAGAGGAGAGATAGCCTGAAAAGTTTGCATGTACCTGTGAAAACCCTCTCAATGCCAGAAATTGGAATATGCATGTTTCAATCAGAGAGCAGAGAGAAATGTTTCTTTAATTGTTTAAATAAGATTTAAGAGTCATAAATGGTGGTTTTGTAAGGTCAAACAATTTCCACTTTGGAAACAGGATGGCATTCAGGATTTGGGAAGGGAGTTAGAGTAAACCCCTTTGATAGGCACTCAGTTTGTTTATTTGTTTTTTTTTAGAAGTAGGTTAAGCCAGGCTAGGACTCTACTCAGCCCATTTCAAACTATCTCCTGTTTGTCAGATTGATGAAATGAATTTAGGAGATACTTGAAAACTGTTTAACAGAGAGGTGAAAAGCACATCCTCCTTTAACTTGGTGTCCCATGACTTAATTTTATTTGTATTGAAAATAACAGGAGTGAGGCCTTCTCTGGAGAAGGTTGTCTGTACTCTAGAGAAGGTTTACAGTAAGCAGCTCTACAGTCAATGGATGGTGTAGGGTTCGGTATAACTGCATGTCCAACAAGTCGGAAATGTAGAAGTGTTGTTTGTTCTAATGAAAAGCCTGATTGCGAGTCACTTGTTCAGAAAAGTCTGCATCAGGAAGCTGAAAAGACTTAAAAGAAAACCTTAAAGAAGTTCATCCATGAAGGCTTTCTAGGGCGGGTGTGTCTGAGATCTTCCCTTCTGTGTGGAATGCTGTGGATGGAGAAAAGCCTGCAGAGGCCCTGAAGCTTTCCATACTCACCACTTTGTCTTGTTTCTGAATGATATAAAGGGATTGGCTAATAATGAATAATGAAAGAGGTGATAGCTGAGGAGTCAGGAAGATTCCATTAAGAAATTATTCTTCTAAGCCCTGTGCTATGTGGCTCATGCCTGTAATCCTAGATACTCAGGAGGCTGAGATCTGAGGATCGTGGTTCAAAACCAGCCCAGGCAGGAAAGTCTATGAGACTCTTACCTCCAATAAACCACCTGAAATCCAGAAGTAGAACTGGGGCTCAAAGTGGTAGAGAGCTAGCCTTGGGCAAAAGAGATCAGGGACAGCACCCAGGTTCTGAGCTCAAGCCCTATGACTAAATGAAAAAAATACATAAATAAATATTATTTCGGGTAAATATTAGGTTTACCCTTTTCTCTGTTGTAAGCTGTTCTGTTGCTTGGGTACATCTGGAAAGATGCCTTGTAGCCCACCTGCCTGGGTCTCTTGTCCAGTGGAGATTGTTTTCTTTTTTGCATATCAGAATAATAAATCATAATTGTTTGATATTGAAAGGCAGGTCGCTTCTGATATTTACGATAGTCCTTTGTAGTCAAGGTTGTCAGTATCTTTCTAGCCATAGGCTGGAGAAACCATGACTAAGATGTCGGGTAAGCAGGCTGGCTTTGCAGAGTGAGAAATCAAGCAGAAATCATAGTTATTTACACCTCAACAGGGATTACAGCTCACACTGTGATTTCCTGTACACTTCTTGATCTTTTTCACTAGTTCTGGGTGAGGCAATTCTGAAATTATTTTCTCAATTTTAGAGCTGCACCTCAGAGAGGTTAACATATTTTTGCGAGGTCACACAGTCAATTGACAGGGAAACTAGAACAGAAAAGATATCTATTGATGTTGCAACCTGTGATTTTCTGCTATCAGAAAACAGCAGTGAAACAAATAGAATACTATTCCGTTGTTACTGTTGTCCTGGTTTTTCTACCATAGGAAGAAGAAGTTAGATGTTTTGTAATAAGTCAGTGCCTCCCAGGAGCAATTTGTATACTAGTGAAATTCTTGAGTTTGGACATAAAAATCCTTGAATTTGAGTTCCAAATTCTATTACCGTGTGGAAACTAATAATTTACAACTAATGCTAAATATCACAGTAGTTTGTATGTAGTTACATTATACTCAGCTGTCATTTCTTAACTATTCTGTTTTACTAGTTTCTGTTAGTATATTCAAGTAAAGATATTCCAATAGATTTTGAATTCCTCAAAAACAAAAACTTTGCAATTTGTGTATTTTCATCTATAGAACCTATAATATTCCTTACAAATTTGTCATATATAGTCATCCTGGCATTAGACATATACTTGTTAAATCACTGGCAAAAGAAATGATTGCGAAGACATATATTTCCAGTGGGTTATTTTGGGATGATAGTGGTGAAGTTATTTACAAATAGAAGGATATTTCTCTCTGAAATAATATAGATTTATGCCTTGTAAACAATATTTAATAAAAAGAATATGTTGAGCTTTTATTGTCACTGGCTTCCATCTTATTGAATGCTAGTGAATGGTGGTTTTTATTAATGATTATGATGCCTTTATTCATTTGATGTACCATGTAAAATATAGATGACGCAGATACATGTGGCTGCAAAGTCAGTTGCTAATGTAGTTATTAGTTGCCTTGCACACGAGCTTTTATCTGCTTCCTTGATGAGCACTCTTTCACAACTGGAGACTTGCCATTGGTATAATTTCCATGATGAATCTCTGTTCAATTTAATTATGTGAAACCCAAGTTGAGAATGAATTTGCTCACATTTATAAAATGTGTGGGGTCCATATGGGTGAACAGATTGCTTTATTCACAGGTTGTGGTGTGTGGGGGTTATACCCAGAGACAAACGTTCCCACCTCTTCCGTCCTTGGTGTCAGCAAGCCTCAGCTTGCATATCATTGCTTGTGATCATTTGGAGCTAACCATATGAACACCAGTTACAGTATGTACCCAGGCCTGGGCCATCAGAATTGTCTCTTACCTGTCTCCTTTCCTACTGCTTCTTTAATCATTTCTTCCATCTTTTGCCAGAGTTAGCTCCCAAGGCACCATTAGATCGGTTAATTTCCAGCTCTCCTGATGGTTGCATGTTGTTTATGCAATAAAACCCAAAGACATCAAACTGAGGCTCAGAACTTTTTGCTGTACCTGCTTCAAATGCTTACCCAGGCTTAATACTCATCTCCTGTTTGTAAGTCTGAGTTTCAGTTGAACTGATAATTATCCAATTATCTACTTTGCACTGGAAACTCTTTTGTCTCTTTTATCTATGTCTGTTTACTGCTCGCCTTTTTGCTTTTAATTTATTATTTCTGTGTAGAAATCACTTTCCATTTGGGTAGCATATATTTATTGAGTATTGGGCTATGGATTATAATTTGAACTATCTGCCAGGAATTTGACAATCAAAACAACCCTTGGTGCCTGCTATTTTTCAGGTTATAAACAAGTTTATTTGTAAAAAGTAGAATAACATGATAAATCTCCATGAGAATTTTCCTTAAAGGTCTCTGCTGGAAGAACTCTCTCTTCCTTCTGAAAGTGTTGGCACTTTCTCTCCTCTCCAAAGGTTTTAGTCCATCTTATCGTTATAGAGTGAGCAGTAGAGAACTTTGAACGGATCTTTATATTCCCACGGTCAAATGTGGCTCTTGGAACATAACTCAGCTCAAAAGAAACATTTCCTTCTATTATATAAAGAATCATAGACAAGCAAGTCAATTCCAGGTAACATATCCTGAGTGTTGTACAAGGTAACCAAAAGGCACAACCTCTCACCCCCATTACAACCTGGTCTGGATCTGTCTTTTTTTTTTTTACCCAAGTTTCTTAATGAGAAAATATAAATGAACTACTAATAAGAACACATGAGATTTGTTTGAGTGCAGCAGTTTTTAATTCTGTGAGAGCTCAGTTCTTCTTTGTAGCTACAGAACTAACGTGCTATGAGACCCTTTCATTGTAGTGTCAATTGCAATAATGATATTGCACTTGATTCTGGATTTATTCATTTAAATGACCACATAGTACCATGCAAAGTGATTTTAAAAAGTCTGATAACTTATTATGACCAGCATGGGAGGCAAACTCAGGTCTGTTTTATTTCCATGTGTTTGCTGTATGCCACACTGTTGGATAAGTGAAATCATGGGATGAGGCTCAATGGTGCTCACGGTAGCAGGTGATCCTCACCCTTTCCTTCACACTGATCAAGGAAACGCCTTGAAATTCAGAAGTCTACATCTTTTTCCTATTGGGATTTTCTTTGGCCATGAGAGTAGTGGGCAGTCCCATGCATTGGACAGTTAATGCCTTTGACATATATCTTCAACTATGGATAGATAAGAATAGGTAATCACACAAGCACCCGTGTTGTGCCTAGGTCACAGGACCTCCACCAGGAAGACCACTGAGAGTCAGACTTTACAGCTGTTTTAAGGTTTTATTTAAATGGGCTGCAGTCTGGGCCTCATCCTACAGTCTAGGAGGAGAGCCCCAAGCTAAAGATTTGCAGGTCTTATAAAGGCACATAACCAACCAGGTGTTTGGATTACCACCACGTGTTGCTCTGCTAGAAACAAGCAACAAGTGGTCACTGCCTCAAAACTTTAACCCTTTATTCCCCCCTTGACATGGTCCTGAGACACAATCTTGTGGCTCCGGCCTCAAACTGAACTCCAACAGCTCTCGATCTTGAACGGGTTCTTCTAGTCCCTATCTGACCTTAGCCATAAACAACAATACCAATAACAATCAGTTCATTTTTCTTTTCTTGAGGCGTATGTGGAGTGGTTAGGTTGGGTGCTTGGAGACTTCCCATGTTTCCCCACCGTCATCCAGGGCAAAGGGGTCAGCCTGTCTGGCGTGGGAACAGTGGATCAAAGCAGCAATGCCATCCACCTTAAGGGCAGTAGGTATAGCCAATAGCATCATGTAAGGTCCCTTCCACTGTGGTTCCAGAGATCTCAAGTTGTGTCTTAGAACAAACACCCAGTTCCCTGGTTTAAATGAATGGGAGGTAGGAATAGAAGCAGAATCATATAGTGCTCTAAGCTGGGGCCACATACTCTTATGCACCAGCTGTAAATAGTCAAGCTTACACAGAAATTCAGTATCATCCAAATCAGCAAGCAATTCAGTCTGAAGGCTTTACAATTTTTAACAATGTCCTCAATGAGTTGATTTCCTTGTCTAATTTTTACTTCTGAGTGTCAGAGAAAGTCCTGCATTCTTCGGGTTCCCATGTGAGAGACCCGATGGATTCTCTTAAGAATCCCCTTGCCCAATCTTTGTGGAAAGATAAGTTTCCCCTCACCAGTTTTCCACCAGTCTTTATTTTCTTCTCTGCCTGGGGGTTTATAGGCCATGGGAATTTTCTTTATCTACTTCAAGTCTTCTTGGGAGTACTGAGGCTCAAGAGGCAAAGCTCGTGGCCCTGAGTCTACTAGAGTCAGTACTTCCGCTCTGGGCTGGAGGGCCACCTCCTTAGCTGCCTGATCAGCCAAGTTATTACCTTTGGTTATAGAATCAGTTCCCTTTTGATGGCCAGGGCAGTGCATAATGGCAATATTTGCTGGTTCCCATAAGGCCCGGATGAGGCTTAAATTTTCATATTTGTTTTTAATAGCCTTTCCCTCAGCTGTCAGCAGCCCCCTCTCTTTCACAGTGGCAAAAGCATACCGACTGTCTGTGTAAATGTTTAGTCTCTTCACTTTTCCCATCTGTAGGGCTTTTGTTAGTGCCACTAGTTCTGCTCTTTGTGCAGACATTCCCTGGGAGGAGTGCTTCTGCCCACACTATCTCAGTGTCCATGGTGACTGCTGCACCTGCGTACCTTTTTCCATCTCGAATGAAACTGCTGCCATCTGTGAACCAGGTCTGCTTGGCATGCAATAGTGGTGAATCCAACAAGTCTGGCCTCTTTTCCTTGGCCTGGTCTCTCTTTTCATGCTCAATTTCATGTTCTCTGTCCTTCGTTTCCTGTCTTTGCTCCTCCATCTCTCTCTTATTGTAAACCCTTTCTGCCATGGCTACTAGCTCCCTAATAGACTTTTCACCAAGTCTGTCTAGAGCCTGAAACTTTTGCTTTATGTCTGGTGCAACTTGATTTATATAGGCAAACATAATCATCTGAGCTGACTCCTGGGTCTCAAGATCATATGGGGTATATTGACTAAAAGCTACCATGAGCCACTCAAGATGTGCTGCCGGACTTTCACTTCTTCCCTGTCTTACATCATAAACCTTGGCCATATTAGTAGGTCGGTGAGCCATGGCCTTGAGACCTGCCAACAGAGCCTGGGGACGAGGAGTTGCTCCCTACCTTCAACCATATTGTAGTCCCATGTTGGTTGGATCTCAGGAAATTAGGCAGCGATTAGGGCAGGATCCATGATGGGAGCTCCTGTGGGGCCTGGGATATGTTTCCGGGCCACCTCTCGGATACGGTCTCTCTCGGTGGTAAAAAGCTGACTGCAATCATCCCAAGTGGGCTGATGAGTAAAGAAAATAGTTTCAGGCAAACGAATTAAGTCCTGGAGTTTCTCAGGAAAGGGGGCATTTTGGGTGTGCCAATTGTATAGATCACTGGTAGAAAATGGCCAATATTGGAGTTGCTGTTGACTATCCCCATCCACAGGTCCTAAGGCGCAGAAGGGAAAAACAGCTGCATTAGAAGGGGGGCTGACCCCGCGGCATCGTGGAGTGACTGGCCCATCAGAAATTTTAAGGGCAGGTGCCTAGGGTTCTATAGCTCCCTCCTCCTCTTGATCATTCTCAGGTTCTGCAAAAGGAACCTGGGAAGGGGAGTATGGGGAAGAAACACTTCTTCTTCCAAGTTATCTCCCTGAAAAACCAGGGGAAGGGGGGAACAATTTCTTTTCCTCTTTCTCAGTTTCTTTTTGTAAGTCTAGGGGGCTAGATGGAGTGGTGCCCATGGTTTCCAGTCCCATCAGTCGTACAGTCCAAAAAACAATGAACAGTACAAACAAAACACACGCAGGCCTGACAGTTACGGAAAAAAAAAGCTTAGGAAGTGGAGATCTCCCGAATTGGTCCCTGACTCTCCTGTCATGGCAGGGTTCCACACCCATGCCCCACAGCAGAAGGAGTGGACCCATAGTGGACAAATTGGGCCTCGGTTAGGAGGCCCTCTTGGTCAGTTCTGGCCCAACACTGAACTGATCCCCTGCCTCACAATTCACATGGCGGGGTTCCAAGTACCCCCCTCCCCACCCCACACGGCGGGGTTCTAAGGACCCCCCTCCACACAGCAGGGTTCCAAGGACCCCCTCCCTCCACACGGTAGGGTTCCAAGGACCCCCGCACCACAAGAGGATCTGGGAATCCCCCAGTTCCTCCAGGGTTGTCGTGCAAGCACGTCCACTTGGACTACCCTTTATGAATCGGAGCGGATGTCCTCACAAAGGAAAATGAAAATAAAACAGACAAACAACAGAACAAGACAAATTAACAAAGACAGCACTATTTTACCTTTGGAGTCTGAGATCTCAGGGGTCTTTGGGGGGATCCCGGACGAGCCCCCACTAATATGTTGTGCCTAGGTCGCAGGACCCTCACCAAGAAGACCACTGAGAGTCAGACTTTACAGCTGTTTTAAGGTTTTATTTAAATGGGCTGCAGCCTGGGCCTCGTCCTACAGTTTAGGACGAGAGCCCCGAGCTAAAGATTTGCAGGTCTTATAAAGGCACATAACCGACCAGGTGTTTGGTTTACCACCATGTGTTGCTCTGCTAGAAACAAGCAACAAGTGGTCACTGCCTCAAAACTTTAACCCTTCACCAGTACCCTCATCCCTTTCCGTTGGTTGGGGTAACTCAACATTTTTACACCAGACATAACATGTTCTTATTATAATCAGATTCTGATGTTCCATCGGGTCACCATGCCTGATTCATTTTCACTCTACGCCTCCATTGTCCAGCAGTACTTCCTCCATGGCCACACCGAACTGCCCGACAAACACAGACTGCTTGCTCTCAAATTCTTCTCCCTGGGTCTGCTTCCTGGACAACCCAAACCCAATTCCATCCAAGTTTTCATTCTCAGCAGGTGCTTTGTCACTGGAACCTGCCCTCTCCTCACTCAGCACTTTCAGTGTGCCAAAAGTCTGTCACCTCTGAGCTTGGCACTAAGATTTTGACTTTTGGTCTGTGAGTGCTTCACATGGAAGTTTCCCATGCATGGCCATGATTTTTGGAAGTGTTTACTGTCCACCTACCAGGAATAATTTTGCCAGTTTGCCTTTTGCCTTCAGGGAACCCATAGGAGCCGGACAATGCAACTTCTATGTCACCGTTCTCATGTGCGGCTAGCTTTATCCACCTGGGGACATGCTTGTCCTCAAATATCCATATGGTCTAGTCAAAGGAGAGTCATGAAAGGAGGTGATGTACAAATGAACCAACCAATTGCATCCAAAGATGTATACACAGACCAATTCATTTTCTAGGTCCTTTTACTTAATGCCTTGGTCCCTGCCACTTGTAAATACAAGTCATTCTCTTCTATTCAGGTTGTTTCTGTTGACCTCTTCTCTACCCAAGGTCAGATCCCCTCATTCTGATTGACATGTGTCAGCTTGTTCTGAGAGGCATATGACAAGGTGGTGAAGACTGGAGCTCTGAAGTCAGACTTAAATCTTATCAATTCTCCTGACTATGTATTCAAGCTAGAACAAGTAAATGAGACATTCTGAGCCCCAGAACATTTCTATAAGATCCTAAAGTGAAAAAGTCTTGAATTTATATTTAATAAGAAAGTTCTAGAGTTTAGCTCAGTATTTATGGAAGAAGACAGACCAGCCTCGCTCTGAGCAGCCGTGACATGATTTCAGAGGTCAGATACACAATTGTGTTCACCTCTGACACCTTGGGACAGTGAGTAATGACTGACTGAGGGAGGCTTGCTGGGAGACCATGATAAAAATTATGGAGTTGTCATCACCAGTCACTGAGGTTACATCTTTACTTTAGTCATTGTTTATAATACTAACTTTATGTGATTTCAGAGTCACTCAACCCTCAGCATCTATCATCTGACATCATCTGACATCATCTTGCAATATGAAATGTTGCAGTCAAAGAGGTAAGCCTCTTCTATGCCCTGTGCCCAGGCATAGAAGCTCAGCACTTCACTTTTTTTTTCCTGGTAAACAAGTTGAATTTTGGCTAGGTGCAGTGGCTTACACTTGTAATCTCAAATACTTAGGAAGTACAAATCAGGAGAAGCCATGGTTGAGGCCGGCCCTGGAAAAAATTCAACAAGACTCTATCTTGACAACAGCAAAGATCTTGGGACAGTGCCACATGCCTGTCGTCATCCTAGCTTATGAAAAGTATGAATAGGAAGATTGTGGTCCAGTTGGTCTGGGAATAGATGTGAGGTTCCATTTTAAAAATAATGACTGTAGAAGAGCCGAGGCTCGCACGGCAGAGAATCTGTCTGAGAAGTGCTAGGTCCTTGAGTTCAAATGCTAGCAATATCAAGAGTAAAAGGTCAATTTTGTACCATGCCACCAGATATGTCCATTTTAATTAGATGTTTTTTGAAGAGACTAAAATCCTAGTTGTGACATACATGAATAATGGATTTGAGACATATAACTTTGCTTTGAATATCTTTCCTGGCTGTCCTTAGCTATATGACCTGGAATAAAAGCAATACAGCTTTATTTTCTGTAAGTACACATTATGTGTTGCTGTGAGTCAGAAATAGGACCTTCAGAATGAAAATGATTAGAGCACTACAGTCACCTGAAAGAAAGGATTGTTTTTAAAGGAGGTTTGCTAGATAAGGAAGAGGAACATGAATAGTGTGTATATATATCAGGTTTCCTCTTTGCTGAGGAAGAGAGTTTAATATTTAGGCTTTTTTTTTTGTCGGTCATGAGGCTTGAACTCTGGGCCTGGGCGCTGTCCCTCAGCTCTTCAGCTCAAGGCTAGTGCTCTACCACTTGAGCCACAGTGCCACTTTTGGTTTTCTGGAGTTTATTGGAGATAAGAGTTTCATGGACTTTCCTGCCCAGGCTGGTTTTGAACCTGGATTCTCAGATCTCAGCCACTGGAGTAGCTAGGATTACAAGCATGAACCACCAGCTCCCTGCTTATTATTTAGTTTTATTTAGCACTAGTGCCATACCTTTTCATCGTCCTATCTATGTTTACTGAGATTGTATTTCCTGGAAGAAGTAAAGGGTACAACTTATTTTTTCCCTTCTTTGCCCTGAGGATTGTTATTTACTCTTTGCTTAAAAGTAAGCTGCACTTATAGATTATCTAACGTTAAAGAAAAATGTTTCAGAAACCAACTGATAGATGACTCCATTTTTAATTAGTCTTGTTCTCCTGAGCAGACTGTGATGGACAAGAGTGACAAGGTGATGGGGTGACAGCATGTTTACAATCACACTGTGAAGGTTTCTGTTCAGCCAAGTTCCTCAGAAGTGATCTCAAGGTGCTCTGGGTAGGATCAAGATCAAAGATGTACAGATCAAAGATCAGTATGGGCTGCATCCTGAGCCTCTTAATATCCATGATATAAGAATCTGTCAAAGCACTTAAAGAAAAGGCTCTTTAAAGAGCCAAAGGGTCCAGATTTGAAATTTGTAGCTCAGTGCATCTGCAGGAATATTTCTTTCTATTCTTCTGCTTTTCTTTGTTTAAAATGAAAATTTTGGTCCTGTTCCTGGGGCTTGAACTCAGGGGCTGGATGCTGAGAGGCTTTTGCTCAAGGATGGTGCTCTACTACTTGAGACACAACTCCATTTCTGAATTTTTTGATGGTTAGTTGGAGATTAGAGTCTCACTATCTTTCCTGAACAAGCTGGCTTTTAAGCATGATGCTCAGATCTCAACATCCTGAACAGCCAGGGCTACAGGAGTGAACCACCAACATACAGTTTTGCAGGAGTATTTCTTATAATATGATCTTGGAAGTATCTGCATCAATTTCCTGAGCATTTTATTAAGATGGTAAGATCTAATAAATTAGAATTCTAATATGAGAATCAGAAATGGCCCCTAGATGCTTCAAATAGCTATGGTTTTGAAGGAAACTATTTGGTAATTTTAATTCCGAATTATTCTGATTAGAGCAATTATGAATTTCAAAAAGCATATATATATATGTATATTATGCAATATAACATATATGTTACTAATTTATCTAAAGGCAATATTATGATAACTGTTTGAGTGAAATTTTGAATATAACCCATTTAATTGACATAAGTAAGGATTTTTCTTGCTCTGGACAGAAACATACTGATGTAAATCCCCTTTGTTGTTGTTTTTGTATAGTTTCTCTATATCTGTGCTTTTTGCACAGTTAACCCTTTCATTCTTAAGCCAAAGTTTTTGTCAAGAGGGGGAATCCTCATTGCCTTCCCTCCTTCTGCAGATGAGAAAGAAGGAAGGAGATTTCTTATTGGAAGATGGTATTGAGAAGAGGACACAAACCCGTGTCTCTGAACTCTAGGCTGCGTTCTTATCTCTTCCTCCATGATTTCTCCTGGGTACAGGGACTCCGGTGCCCATGATGATCATCACTCACATGTGCTACTCAGCTCTGTTTTGCTTTCCCATCCCAGCTCCATGGCACACACTCCACCCCAGCTCAGCCACCACAGCCTAACCAACACGACCCATGTGGACACCACACTTCTGCATCGCCTCAGTGCCTGGTACCTTCCCAAAGGAGGAGAGCTTCTGCTAAAAAAAAAAAAAAGGAAAAAAATCACAAGCAAAACTTCTCCTTCTGTTGACAGACTGCCTTGGTCCATCTGTGCTGTAATAATAAAATATCACAAGCTGGGTGACTTATAAATAACATAGTTCTCACCTTTCTGCAGGAAGTTCAAGAGAAAGATAGTGGAGGATTCAGTCTGTGGATGGTGAAAGGGGGAAGAAGTCTCTCCGGCCTCTCCTGTACACACACCAACAACTGTGTGTCCATATGACAAGCATTTGCCCACATCTCTGCCTCCATCCATTACCTTGGGGTGTGGGTTAGAATTTGGATGTATCACTCTGGGTCAGCAGGTAAAAACATCCAGACCATTGCATAAGCTCTCCACTTTTCTGCTTCAGAGTCTTTGAACAAACTTCCTTTATCTGGCTTGCCAATTTTCATCCTTTGGGGTCTCAGTCAAAATGACATTTCCTCAGGGAGCCGGGCCTCTGGGATTACAGAGCCATTACTTTTCTTTTACAGCGCTTACCCATAATGACTTGAGCAGGTCACCATGCAGTAATGCCTTGGCACTCCACTAAGTGCATTCTGAGTGTGGAGGCTCATTGAGGGACAGCATGTTTCTCAGCTCATAGAGACTGTAAACATACTCCTCTGAGGGCCTGGCGTTCCCTGGTTCTTATCTCCTGAGCTCTGGTGGGAATGAGGACGTAGCAGAAATCTGATCAGATCTAAAACTCATAGTTACATTCAGCCAGTTTTTCTTCTGTAGACTATCATTTTAGTCTCATCCCTCACTACTCTTGGGTCCCTGATGGATTTCCATTGCTTTTCTCTAGACACTCATCTGCTTTGATTCCAAATGTATAATAATAACAATAAAAACACACAAACCGCAACTTTCATTTATTTTAAATTGTTGATCCAAATTTATTCTGGAAGTTGTCTTTTAGTTGTTGATGGAATAAAAGCAGCTTAGTCTTTTCTGATTAAAAATGATCTCTTTAGAGTCAATCCCTGTCATTAAAAATGTATTTTCTTCCTGCTACTTAGTTTCTCCAACCTGGAGCAGTCTCTCCTAGGGAGGTGCAGGGATCAGCTCATGTCCTCCCTGGATAAATTGACTCAGGTACAGGTGCTGGTCCCCTGGGTCTTTATGTTCTAGTGACTGTTCAGACCCTGTCTTTCATGTGATTTTTGGTATCAACCAACAGAGTCAGTCATTTTCAGTATAATCTCCAGCCCACAGGCCAGATCACTGGAACCTACCCAATCTGACTGGGACCTATTTCATGATTCATGAATCCTCAGCAATTCTACAGCTGCCTGTGTAGCTCCGTGGATGAATGCTTGCCGAGCAGGCAGCTTACTCTGGGTTCTCTCCCCAGCACCACAAAACCAAGGAGCTTGGTCCCATCACCGTAGCAATTTGTGTGAACACCAGTCCCACAGATGCCAAGTGTATCCTGGTAGGGAAATTGATGTCCATAGGCCAAACTGCTTTCCTCAGCCACACTGAAACGTGTTCCCAGCAGTGTGTTGCTCTTGAATGGTGAGGAATGAAAACCAACAAAGACTTTAACATTCTCCCATGGAATATTCCAGAAGGCAAAATAAGCCTATGTGCATAAAATTCTCCAGGAATTTTCTGCTTGCTTTTTTTTCTAAAATAATTTTAAACTTTGCAAAAAAAAGAGAGGCCTTTGGCCCTTTGATCCCTTTTTATCTTCTCTGCCCTTCAGCCTTCTGACAGTGACTTCTCTTGTTTTGTTTTCCCCCAATGTTTGTGAAACATCAAGCACTTCACTAGTGTTAAGTCCAGAAGACAGAAAGGGTAACAAAAATAATTTAAATAATAGGGCTCAGGGTGTGGCTATGTGAGAGCTCTTGCCTCCTACTCATGAGGACCTAGATTTTTCTTTTGTACTTTTTTTTAATTGTGAAAATAATGTACAGAGGGGTTACAATTACATGGGCAAGGTAATGAGTGCAATTCTTATCAAGCATTGTAGCCTCCTCGTTTCCCCTTCCCATTCCTTCCCATTCCCCCTATCCTATCCCCCCATTCCCCCCCACCCCCTCTCTTCCACCCCCACAACCAAAGTTTTAAAGTTTGTTTTACAACATAATGATTTGTACATCTCATTGTTGCAATGGATCCACCTATATCCCCAGCACGACTATGTTTATTGCAGCACTATTTACTATAGCTAAGAAATAGAACCAACCCAGATGCCTCTCAGTAGATGAATGGATCAAGAAAATGTGGTATATATACACAATGGAATTCTATGCCTCCATCAGAAAGAATGACATTGCCACATTTGTTAAGAAATGGAAAGACTTGGAAAAATTATATTAAATGAAGTAAGCCAGACCCAAAGAAACATAGGTCCCATGTTTTCCCTTATTTGTAATAACTACTTTATGTCTGAGACAAGCAGAAAAGGTCAGATAAGTTGAGGTTAAGTGAAAGGAACCCCAAGATAGTATTCAAATGTCTTTCTTCCATGTGATTGTTTCTAACATATTTATAAGATGATTTCTTTTGTTGCTTTGTATGTCCCTCACCCACGGTATAACCCCTGATTTCACTGTATTTGATGTTGGTGTAATTTGTGGAGAGGAAGGGAAAAAAACAAATCGTTTAAATAGAGGACCTAGATTTAATCATGAGCACTAAAGACAAAAGACTACCAAACCTTGGATAAACAAGAGACCATTTTATCAAGAAGGCGTTAAAAGTGATCCTGTCTTTTACTATCAAACGACTTTCAACCTGGAATGATTTTGCCCCAGGGGACACGTAGTGAGGTCTTTTTAAAAAATGTCTTTGTTGTTATCCACAGTAGGGAGTTTGTCATAGGCATTTAGAGTCTGAGAGGTGAATGATTCCACAAACAGTATACACCACACAAGGCACTGTGTGGGGAAGTTGGAAAGATCATTGTTTCTGAGATGTTGACAAATTTAATTAAATAGTTTGCTTTTCTCAATCACAGTAGGCAACCAATAGAAATCATGAAACATCATCACAACAATTCTCATCTCACATAAGAAAATAGGAGTTTAGGAATTAAAAATGCAGCCAAATTGACACTTCGTTGATTTAACTGAATAGCTTTGATTTTTTTAAGCACAAAAACACATTGTTCAAATTTGAACATGAATTATATTTTAGTAAGCTGCTTTTGCAATAGATAACATCACACACACACACACATACACACACACACACACACACACACACACATGCACAGGTCCAAATTCAGCAAAGTGAGAAGACATTCACAGTATTTACATACTTCACACTGTAAATACAGAAGTCTGAATTTTGATACAGGCATCATCAAATACATTCTATGTAGGTTACAGAAGTTACTTGATCTCCTTAGAGCATACAGTATTGATGTTGAAATGGTTATTAATTATACCTGCCTCAGTAAGCAAAAAGGGATTAAAGAGTCATTTGTGTCAGAATGCTCAGCAAATACTTGTACCAAAAGAAATTTTTATTTTTATGACACAAGTTGACCCAGCCGTATTTCGAATTTTTCCAGAGAAGAATGTTTAGCCAATGGCAGTGTGTATCTGAATTTGTCTTTGCCTGAGGGAACACATGTGGTTAGGTACTTGAATAGATGTATCTGTATAATGGTGGCCAAGAAACACATGAAAAGATTCTCAAGTTCACTCATCACAAGTGGAATACAATCATAAACATCATAAAGTACCACCTTAAATGAATTAGAATGTCTGCTGTAAAAAGTATACAAGCCAAGAATGGTGGCTCATGTGTGTTACCTTGGTTCCTCCCATGGTGGGAACCCAGAGGATTATCATCGGAGAAAAAAAGTCTGTGAAATCCCATCTCAACCACTAAAATATCTGAGTGTGATAGTGCCTGCCTGTGCTACCAGCTATAGAGGAAGCATAAATCGGAGGCAGAAACCCTTGAGATCAGATGCAGAAGTTCACGGCCTTGAGTTCAAATCCTAGCACCCACACATCAAAACAAAACTAAATACCAACAATACACAAAACAAAGCAAGATAACTATGAGCTAAGTGCCAGCGGCTCAAACCTGTAATCCTAGGTGTTCAAGAGATTGAGATCCAGAGGATCGCAATTCACAGCCGGCCTGGTGAGAAGACTCTGTGACACTCCACTCTCCAAAATAACCAGCAAAAAGCCGGGCCAGAGGTATAGCTTAAGCCGTAGAACACCAGGCAAGCAAGCAAGTGCAGCCAAGGGCTCTGAGTTCAAACCTCAGTACCAGCATAAAGGGCAAAAGAAAACACCCTATGAAATGAATCAACTGCTTTGTTAAAAGGAAACTCCTTTGTAGAACTACTTAAAGATAGCACAATTAAAAAACAAATGAGGAAACAATCATTAACAACAATGATATGCATGAATTAGAGCTGTTCTACCCTGTCTGTGAGGAAGGGAGTAGTTGTAGCAGCCATGTGGAGACTCTTTGAAGAGTTAAAAACAGAGTGAGACTAAAATTTAAATTTCTGGTTTGATACTCCAATGTATTAGAAGCAAACCTTTGCTATAGGAATATTCACAATTTCAGATCATGCAATACCACTCAGTCAAACAGGAAGGAGATTCTGCAATATGCTGAAAAATAGATGAACATGGAAGGCACTAATTTTCTGAATCTCCACCAGTTTGAAATAAAATTAGGTTTGTAGCTTGGTAAGGCATGGGTGGCCTGGGAAGAAAGGGAAGGCAACAATGAAATCCAGAAATACTGAACTTAGATTTACCTTGAAAAATAAATTGTATCATACAGCACTGAGTAAAACAGAAGGGAAAGGATAGAACAGTGTCTGTGTTTCTCTTCCCCAATGGAACTACAAATAAAAGACAAAAGGCAAGTATCAGGAAGAACCATGGGGCATAAAGCTCTGCTCTCTGTGAAAATGTTTTAAGACGAGAGTTCTGGGTACACAAATCTGGCAGGTGTTAATCAGGGTTCTCTTACAATTCGAACTCACTTTTTGTGATAGGGTCATGGCAAGAAGGACTAATCAAATCTCTTAGCTAAGGACGATGGTAGACTATTCAGTTTTATATTTCCAAACTCCTCCCTGCTAAAACATCCCCTTCTTCCACTAGTTAAATGAATGACTACATTGAGAATGAGTATGGACCCAGGAAACTGGTTGTGTCTCTGTCTCAGATTCTCCAAAACAGTCTCCTTGGGTGGGAATGATAATTTGGAGCTGAACTGGTGCAGAAATAAAGTCAAGAATAAAAACAAGAATAAAAAATAGCAGTGCACATGGAGCTGCAGCACGAAGTCTAAACTCCAGGCAGGGAAGAGACAGCAGCTGCCTGGCCATATGAGTTAAGGTGCTAAGGCAGGCAATTGTGAGACCAAGCTACGGAAATCAGAGACCCTTACCTGGGCCAGCCAGGGAAAACTGCTTTGACCTGACCTTGTGTCTACTGCCAGAGGACCAGTTTGTAAAGGATTTTGTAAAATGTTTATATCCATGTAATAATCTACCTCCCTGCCATGTGTCTATGCCAATTTTAGCCCATTCATTCCAATCCGCAGAATTCCTCTTTCTCCCCTGCAAGATTATCAGCATCTTTTCTTTTCTTTCTTTTAACTGAACTTTGATGATTTACTGTAACTCTAACACTGTCTCCTGGCTCAATTACCACTCTGCATTTACCTCTGTCATGCTGTGTTCTGGCACCATGACAGCAACTTGAATATTACCAATTATAAACAGTGGGGTGTGTCATTCCGCTCTTATCATTGTCCCTATTAGTTTGAATCAGTCAACATACTAAAGCCCTCAGAAAGACCATGCAAGTGTGGGAGAGGGAGAGGGAGAGAGAGAGAGAGAGAGAGAGAGAGAGAGAGAGAGAGAGAGTGACAGACAGACAGACGGACAGACAGACGGACAGACAGACGGACAGACAGACGGACAGACAGAAACAGAGAGAGAGCTAGAAAGAGAAAGACAGAGACAGAGACAGAGTCAGCATCAGAGACAAAGACAGAGCCAGTGTTAGAGACAGAAACAGAGAGAGACACATAGAAAGGAGACTGAGCGAGACAGAAATTAAAAGAATCAACAGCAACGATTCACTTTCTATCAGAGACCAGAGTGGATAATGCAGTGTTTCCCCCCTACTTTTTATGGCATACATCTGTGACAGAAGCAAATGTAATTTTTATGTAGTTATAAGAAGGAAAATTGAAACGGGGATCATTTTCTAGCATTACATCCCTGTGCCCTTGTTCCAACTTCCCTCTTCAATTGCTGCTCACCACTCTGGTGTAATTGCATAGGTCATTTGTGGAAAACCGTAATTATACCTAAAGGTAGTGCTTCCTCCTGCATTATTAAGTCATGGATTTTTCTAAAGTAGATGGAGGGAGGAGGCTGGGTGACTAGATAGCTGTATCACAAGGGGTTGAAGGACTAATTTAATACCTTTTAAGCCCCATTCCTGTCTGCAACACTCAGCAAACATAAACCCTTTCTTGTGTGTCATCCATTAGCTTGCAAACCTCTTCCAAGTAAGAAGGGCCTAATTCTTCGGCCATTCCCAGTATCAAGACACAGAATTCAAATCCAAGGTTTCCTCCTAAAAGAAAATCAGTGAGGTTATCAAGGGAAAAATGTGAGATCAATGACATAGATGCTCTTTGGCGGATCACACATCTCCAGTGGGGAAGGGGAGAAGGCTCTAGGATCTTCTTGAACCTGCATTCCCACAAAAGAGAAACAGAGAGCTCAGACCTGGTGGTGAGCTTATTTGAACCATTCTGAGGACTGCCAGTTAGCCACCAACTCCTCTGAGTATCTGTGGTCATCATACTTTCTGGCAGAGCGGGCACCAGGCTGTAATGAAATAATGCCCACAAGGCAGAGAAAGCAGTACCAGGTTCTCAAAGGGGCCTGATGGTAGCTAGCTCTATATGCTGGTATGACAGAGGGCTGTTGCATTTACTGTGTCTTTCCCTGTGTCAGTAGCCCTGTTCTGAGCAGTTCTGATGAACAACACTGTGTTGCTGTCTGGATGCAACAGCGAGCAGGAGATCCACCACGAAACACTCCCAGCATGTCCTCGGTCCAAATATTAACACACGTGAAGTCTGTTTCCACTTTACCTTCCTGTAAGTTGTGATTTATCTTCAAGAAGAAAACAAGCTTGTTAATTGAGCAGGATGGGTTAATAAGTTATGATTTTAAAGTCATTTATACTGAAACTTGGCACACTGGACCTGTTCAAGAAATCTTTTATAAGAAATCTTATGGAGGAAAAGGACTACCAATGTTAGTTTCTTTCTTTTTAAAATTAAAGTTAAAAAGTATCATATAAATATGAAAAAAAGCCCAGAAGGTGGGAGAGAAACTGTTATGGGTCATGAAGCTTCATATGAGGACCAGTGAAGACTGTGAGGAGATCACCAAAACAAAGTGCTAAGTGAAAAGAAGCAAGAAAAATACTGTTGGAACCTAGAAAAAATGTTCATGTGTAAAAAGAGGTGAGACAGGACCGACGGCGTGCTCAAGGAGCAATACGGAGGCGACAACAAGCCACCCGGCATACAATCAGAATACAAAAAAGAACCCATGTTGAGGATGCCTAAGCTTGAACAATACTTTTTAACTTCTTATGGATTTATTTCATGTGCATCCACTAATTGATCCTCAAAGTTTTTTTTTCCAGAATGTTGCATGCAAAAGAGATCGATGAAGGGTTTGCCCTAGACTTATTCACAGTTGATGGAGAAGGTGGTCATCTCTTATTTCCTAACACCTGTTGTTCTTTCCTTAGTAATGGAATCCAGTACTTTCTACCTGCTCACATTTTTTTTCAGTTACCGTCTACCCTCCTCCTATGTTAAAATGCTGAAAATATTGAAAAGCAATATATCTATGAACTAGATACTATCTTAAATCTCATAGTGTTGCAAGTTCTTTCTACTACCCATGGAATGCATTTATATTTGGACAGACATCCTCAGAGGAATGGAGAAAATGGTGTGTGTGTGTGTGTGTGTGTGAGAAAGAGAGAGAGAGAGAGAGAGAGAGAGAGAGAGAGAGAGAGAGAGACAAAAACAGAGACACAGAGAGATACATGAGAGAGACAGAGAGAGTTGATTCTAATGTTTTAATTTTTAATGCCTCAAGGATTCTTTTCTCTCCCTCAGATTGTGTCTGCTTGGACTGCCCTCTCCTTCCACATTGTTAAAGTGCTCTGTGGAGCCATCATGTGTTCAAGTTTACAGTTCACTCACCAGTCGCAGAGGTGGTTGTTGAACTCACATTTACAACCTATGTGATTTCACACAGTTTGGTTTTGGTAAGATGTGGCTGCTGTCCAAGTTGTAAACAAAATTCTGCAATGGCACTGACCAAGGGACACATTCATGATGCTGTCCAGGTCTGGAAGCTCTCTGTGTTCTAAGCCTTCCTGGCTCTGTTGCAGGACCAGGAGAAGCTGTGCAGTGGCTTTGCTGGCTTGGTCCTCTCCTGACTCCTAGGGACACTGTTATTAGGACATAGTTTTAAATGGAGAGGGAGGTGCTCTCTCTATTTCTCTCTCTCTATTTCTCTCTCTCCATTTCTTTCTCTCTATTTCTCTCTCTCTCTCCCTCCCCCCCTCTCTCTCTCTGTTTGCATCATGTACCCTCATAAGTCAGAAGGAGTGAAAAAGAAAGCAGATAGTTCTAAGTTTATATCCAACTATAGCTACTTCCTCATTATGATTTTGAGTGAGTTACTTAGCTTTTCTGAGTGCAGATATAAAGTCTACCTTACTCATTCTTTCTTTCCTTTGCTTATAGAAAATGAAACCTAATTTGACAAGTCTTTGATCTTGTCTATGATACTTGTCCTTGGGAGATGGTGAAAATATCTTCCTGTAAGCTTCAGAAACCAGGTCTTAATGATTTTGCCATTCTCATTAATATTTTTAAATTAAGAAATTATAGACTTATATTTAAATGTACCTTTCACCCAATCCTTCCATGATGGCATCTTACATTATTATTACAGTATCAAACTATCAGGAAAATGACTTTAGCACAGTATAATGAAATGCCTAATTTTAAGGGTACTAGGTGATTCTGAAGCTCATGTTCCATTAATTCTTTTTCCTTTCCTGCAGAAATCTCAACTGAGGGAGAAATGATCATAGACCTGGGACCTCTCTATGAGCATGAAGATAAACCCTTAGTATTAAAATAAGGGAATGCTGAGTAGAATCTGAATTGTAGAATATTGCTAGGACTTGAGAGCAAGTAAAATAACTTTTTCCCTTTGCATTTCTTTGATGTACTCCTACACTTCCCATTTCAAAGAAGGTACAACACACATGGAAGTGTTCGGTCCATGCCTTGATCTTCTTTTAGGGAGTGTGAATCATTTCAACACATAAATATCCAGAGCATGAATGCTGAAACTTCACAAGCAGACATACATTATTGAAGCAGGAAATGCAGATATTTGTCTGGTGCCCTGTACACTAAGGAAACAAAAAACATGTACATATTCTGGTAAATATTCTATACTCTGGAAGTCAATTTCTTTTTAAAGAAGAAGTTCTATTCCAGGAAAGAAATGTAGAGATAAAGGGAGGGGGCAGTTGTAGGAGAGCTTTGTCCTCATCATCCCAAGGCTATGTTATGAATTGGTAAAGTCTCATTAGGGTTGCAGAGCATGGTAGCATTCAATTCACAATTTCATTGTTGTAATTCATATTCTCTTCAACAAGTTGATCCTTAAAAGGTCCAAGAATCCCCATGTTGGAAGATGCCTCAGCCAGTGCCTCGTTCTATTTTCTGCCCTAGCACAGAAATCCAGTCTTAGAGTCCTTTTCACATTTTCTATCATTTGCTTCTGGAAGACTCCTGTTCCTGAACCACAAGTGTTGGTTGAAGACAGAGTGCCAGTTCACAGAGCACATGTCAAGTTCTCACTGCTGATGCTGTTTCCACTCTAAGAGTGTGGTGTTACCCAGGTGTCCCTGGAGACAGAATTTCACAGGAATCCAAAATCCAACAGGGTAGGTGTCTCTTTGTAACCCAGACCACTTGCTTGGTACAGTTATGGTAACACTTCTACATTCCAGTTTTGGGCGATTTACTCAGAATGGCCATGATGGCAGTGATGATTCTGTTGGAAAAAATCCCATGACATGTGAAGAAACTCCATCTGCATTCTTAGTGACTGTGCAGCCTCAATCCTCTCAGAGGCTCTGTGAGTGCTGTAATGCAATAAATATTCTTCTCCTCCTTAAGAGAGCTAGATTGATTTTATATTTTAAACAAAGATCCTGATTAATACACCCTTCAAAGACTCTACATTATCTCAACAATAAAATGTGATGTATTAATGTGACAAGCAAGTGCTACATAGATGGGCCTTTGGGCTATCTGTCACTTCTCTCACCCTTGCCGGTGCCCCGTCTTTTTATTTCATACTCTATGAATGGCCCCATTCTGTTTTGAGGATGTTTTGGCTTAGATGCATCTGTCTTCCGTTGAGCTACCTGTGCTTTGAAATTTTGTGACAATTAGTTCTGTTTTTATGTGTGTGAGAGAAATCATTATTGGACATCTAAATCCCCATCATTTTTATAAGCTTAAGGCTTATAAAACTTTGCTCATATCATTCGATTGAGTATGAATAGGGAACAGATAATAAAGTTGCACATTTGAAAGATAAATGTTGTACAAATTCTCATTGGAAACACATCATTACAAATGGGTTATTAGGGGAAAAAATGTCTCTGAGCAGGAAGTGTTGAAGTTTTGATCTAAAGTCAGTTGCAAGGAAACAAGTAATAAGCAAACTGTTGGGAAATGTTTCTAGGTAAAGGGGAAAGTAAAAGAAAAGTTACTGAGGCAGAGGAAGTTTTAGTGCAGGAAGAAGGGAAGTTAGGCTGTGATCTGTCACAGAGAGAAGAGAGACAAGTACTAGAAGTAAGGACTGGGCAGTGAAAGAGGAGGGGAGATGAGCACAAAATGTTAAGTACTAGATCAGGAAGGAGAGAGGAAGTGCATTGTGGAAGGTAGGCACAGAGAGAATTCACATTTTTATCTCCATGATCCCCCTCTCCCATGAGAGTGCTCTGAGACTTTGATGGTTGCAACCACAGTGGATTGTGGGTTATGCACAAACAAAGCACATGGAGGTGTAAGGGATGAAATGTATGGGTGTATGGCATGAGTACCAAGGGATGTCAGAGATTTGTGTTTCTGTAGAAGGCATGCTTTCAGTAGGGAGCCCTGCTGATCATTCATCTGGGCTGAGGAAATTCTATTAGGCCTGTGGCCAAGGCCATTTCAAAGGATCTGAAGTAGTTTTATTTCCTTCCATTGGCAGACAGTGGGAAAAACAAATGGACCTCCTCTTTCTTTCCACTCCCTTCATTTTCCCTTATACTTTCCCCATGCTTTCTCTTACACTCTTTGTCTGTCTGCCTTCTCATCTCTAACCACCTCTAAGTTTACTGCATCTTCAAAGATGGTGGTGCTTTTAAAAAAACACAAAATAGCAACTCCCAACTGAGTCCTCCATCCCAGCAGAAACCCAACAAGCGTGGCCTGCAATGCCCAAAATCTTGCTAGCTTTCTGCACTTCTGGGAGTCCACTAGAATTACCCATCAAGTGACACAGAATTCTAACCCCCTTCTAGCATATTTTTCCAAATGCTTCTGAGTTATTCCCACAAGCCAGTTCCAATAGCTGAAGAACCACATGGTTAAGTCCAACCACAGAAAATGTTTTTCTGTAGCAGTTACTGTTTCTTCACTATGACTGAAATAAGTAGTGGAGCAATCTAAGGATGGGAGGGTTTATTTTGGTTCCTGAGTTAAGTCTCAGTACCAGAAAAAAGTTTGTCCCCTTAAATTATTTGATTCTGAGTCACAGAAATGTATAGTGCTGGCACGACAGAATCTTGGCTCCAAGTTTGTGTATTTCATCATGCCATGCTGACTGCACATGTCATCTTTCTCTGCTTTAGCAACTTTACTCACCTATGCGTTCCTAGCACTTATGAATCTGTTATAAACTGAGTTTACATACTGGTACCTCCTTAAAACTTTCACTGGAATCCTACTCAATACTATGTTTATTGGGGTGTCCCTCTGTGCTGACTCTCATAGGTGCCTTTCAAAGGGTGCTCCCTCTGTCAAAAAGTATCATCTATCACAATTTCTTATCTGTTTCTCTTCTGGACTGTGAGTTTTCACAAGAAGTGACCTTGTCACTTGTTCCCTCAAGCAGTGGCCAATGAGAAAATACACTGCAGAAATTAGAGAAAAGAGGCAGCAGCCAGCCACCAAGTGTTTCAAGAAATGATCCCCATGTGATTGTCTAAGTAGCCAGTCATTTTCTGGTACCAAGATTCTACATCACAAAACATCTCACTCCATAGTAACTTAGATTAATAATGTTCATTTTTGTTCAGGAATCAGCTAAGTGTTCCCTGAGATAGACTGGTCTTGACTTTACAGGCAGTCCAGCTCTTCTCCATATGTCCCTCATTTTTTTTCTGGGAGCAATAATCATCATGCCTGTTCTTTCCCTCTTATTTGCCACAGCACAAGAGAAAAATGAAACTTAAATATTTAATGATATCCCATTATCCAGAGCAAATTCCATGGGCCAAACCCAACATTGACATATTTGCTACCTCTGAGGAAAAGAAAGGGAAGCAAATATTACTATTATAATGCTCTAAACAAACAAACTAAAAAGAGGCATTAACAGATCTATAATTACTTAAAAATAATATCAAGAATGTACCATATGAAAATGTTCCATGATGAGAGTTTATTTTTGTCTTGCTTTTCAGGAATGAGCTTACACTGAAAGAGAATAATGAACAGGGGATGATAACTCTAACACAATTTTATGGACACCTACTAGGTTAAAGAGCACTGAATAGAAGTCAGAAGTAGAGAGAATCTAAGAGCTGGGCTTTGTCCTCAACAAACCCTAGTCTAGAAGGAAAGTTGACATTTTCTGTGCTGTATTATGATATACATCCTAATAAGAAAGTGAGCCATATTTCAAGCAGTGAACAAGAGGGATGAAGCTCTTACTGTGCATCATAAGAGACTCCCTGAACAAGACAGGGTATAAAAGGAATAAATCTGACTTCTTATGTTCCTATAATTTCTTGAGTAAATTCCTTGATGACTTACAGTATCCTTCTTCCTTAGTTCGTTTTTGATTACCTGGCACTGTGTTGAACATGTTCCATCATGTATGTTTTAAGACTGATGGTTAAAGTAGCTGGGTATAATATGAATATCAGTAGTTTTCTGATGCCAACAACGAGAAGAGCGAGGCAGAAATCAGAAAAGCAACTCCATTTGTAATAGCTTCAAAAATAAAATACCTAGGAATTAACTTAACCAAAGAGTTGAATACTTTAAAAACTTGAGAAAGGAAATTGAAGCAGATTATGAATACTTTAAAAACTTGAGAAAGGAAATTAAAGCAGATTTAAGGAAGTGGAAAAACCTCCCATGCTCCTGGATTGGGAAGATAATATTGCAAAAAGCTATCTACAAATTCAATGCAATGCTCAACAATATTCTTTAGTGAAATAGAAGAAGCAATCCAAAAATTCATATGGAATAATAAAAGACCCTGAAGAACCACATGGTTATCTCAATAGATGCAGAAAAAACATTTGACAAGACCCAACACCACTTTATGATGAAGGTTCTGGAAAATTAGGAATCCATGGAACATTCCTCAATACAATAAAGGCTGTATATGACAAATCTACAGCCAGCATTATACTTAATGGTAAAAAAGTAAAGCCATTTCCTCTTAACTCAGGAACAAGACAAGGATGTCCATTCTCTGCACTTCTCTTCAATCTAGTATTAGAATGCCTAGCTACAGCAATAAGACAAGATGCAAACATAAAGGGGATCCAAACAGGGAAAGAGGAAGTAAAACTCTCCCTCTTTGCAGATGACATGATCTTGTATTTAAAGAATCCCATAGACTCCACTCCCAAATTTACTCAAGCTGATTCTAAAGTTTGGCAAAGTAGCAGGGTATAAAATTCACCCTCAAAAATCAATGGCTTTTCTGTATGCCAACAATGAGAAAAGTGTGGCTAAAATTAGGAAAGCAACTCCATTTGTAATAGCCTCACAAAAAATAAAATACCTAGGAATTAATTTAACCAAAGAAGTGAAGGACCTCTATAATGAAAACTTTAAAAACTTGAAAAAGGAAATCAAAACAGAACTTAGAAAGTGGCAAAAACTCCCATGATCCTGGATTGGAAAGATCAACATCGTGAAAAGGGGAATACTTCCCAAGGCTATCTACAAATTCAATGCTATATCCATCAAAATTCCAACCTCATTCTTCAAGGAAATAGAAGAGGCAATCCAAAAATACATATGGAACAATAAAAGACCCCAAATAGCAAAAACAATCCTTAACAGAAAGAACACTGCTGGAGGAGTATCAATACCAAATTTCTGACTCTACTATAAATCCATAGTAATCAAAAAAGCTTGGTACTGGCACAAGAACCGACCTCAGGACCAATGGAATAGAATTGAAAACCAAGGAACGAACCTACATACCTATAGCCATCTAATCTTCGATAAGGGAGCTAAAAAAATAGAATGGAAGAAAGACAGACTCTTCAGTAAATGGTACTGGCAAATTTGGTTAACTATTTGTAGAAAACTAAAGCTAGATCCTTATCTATCACCCTGCACCAGAATCAACTCCAAATGGATCAAAGACCTTGGAGTCAAAGCAGACACTCTGAAAACATTACAGGATGGAATACGAGAAACCCTAGGTCTCCTTGGCACAGGATGAAATTTTCTTAATAGAGACCCAGAAACACAACAAATCAAAGAAAAGTTGGACAAATGGGATTGCATGAAATTACAGAGCTTCTGCATAGTAAAGGACATAGCTAGCAAGATCAATAGAAAGCCCATGGATTGGGAGAAGATATTTACTAGCCATACAACAGACAAGGGTCTCATATATAAAATATACCTGGAACTCAAAAAATTAAATCCCCCAATAACAAATCTTCAAAGAAACAACTGCCCAATAAATAAGGGGGCTAAAGACTTAAAGAGAAACTTCTCTCAAGAGGAAAGAAGGATGGCCAATTGACACATGAAGAAATGCCCAATCTCCCTAGCCATAAAAAAATGCAAATCAAAACAACATTGAGATACCACCTCAATCCAGTTAGAGTGGCTAAAATCAAGAACTTTAATAACAACAGATGCTGGAGGGGATGTGGACAGAAGGGAACCTTACTGCATTGTTGGTGGGAGTGTAACTTGTTCAACCACTTTGGAAAGCAGTATGGAGGTTCCTCAAAAGACTCCACATAGAGCCCCCCTATGACCCAGCAATCCCACTTTTGAGCATTTACCCAAATATTTACAAACAAGACCACACTAAAGCTACCAGCATGACTATGTTTATTGCAGCATTATTTACCATAGCTAACATATGGAACCAACCCAGATGCCCCTCAGTAGATGAATGGATCAAGAAAATGTGGTATATATACACAATAGAATTCTATGCCTCCATCAGAAAGAATGACATTGCCCCATTTGTTAGGAAATGGAAAGGCTTGGAAAAATTATATTAAGTGAAGTAAGCCAGGCTCAAAGAAACATAGGTCCCATGGTTTCCCTTATTTGCAATAACTAGTATATGTCTGAGTCAAGCAGAAAAGGTCAGATAAGGTGATGTTACGAAAATGAACCCTAACATATGTATTCAAATGTTTTTTTTCTTTCATGCGATTTGTTTCTAACAGATTTATACAATCATTTCTTTGTTGCTTTGTATGTCCCTCCCCCACAGTATAACCCCTGCTTTCACTGTATTTGATGTCGTTATAATATGTGGAGGGGAAGGGAAAAAACAAATCGTTTTAATAGGGATGCAGGTGGACCCATTGCAACAATGAGATGTACAAGTCGTTATGTCGAAAATGAGCTTTACAACTTTGGTGCGGGGTGTGGGGGGGGGCGGAAAGGATTGGGTAGGGTGCAGGGGTAGGATGGGAAGGGATGGGAAGGGCAAACAAAGAAGGAGGCTACAATGCTTGATAAGAAATGTACTCATTATTTTGCCCATGTAATTGTAACCCCTCACTGCAGTATTTACACAATAAAAATAAATAAATAAAAGACCTTCAAGAGCAAGAACAATTCATAGCAGCTAAAACAGTGCTAGAGGAATACCAATAGCTAACGTCATACTCTATTATAAAGCTGTAGTCATAAATACAGCTTGGTACTGGCACATGGACAGTCCTGAGGACCAATGGAATAGAATTGAAGACCCAGAAATGATCCCACAGACCTATGGCCACCTTTGATTAGGGAGCCAGAATCATCAGATGAAAGACAGATAACCTTTTCAACAAATGGTGCTGGCAGGACTGCCTATATGTATGTAGAAAACTGAAGCCTGAAATATCACCTTGCACAAGAATAAAGACCAAATGGATCAAAGACTTTGAGGTAAGAGCAGATACCCTGAAAATATTACAGGAAAGGATACACTAGGGCTCCTTGGCATAGGTCAAACCTTCCCAACTACAGATACAGTAACACAACAAATTGAAGAAAGGCTGGATAAATGGTATTGCATTAAATTGCAGAGCTTCGGCCAGGCAAAGGGCATAGCTAGCAAGATCAACAGAATGCCCACATACTGGGAGAAGATCTTCATTAGCCATACAATAGAAGAGGGCCTCATATCAAAAACATACCTAGAGCTCAAAAAATTAATCCCCTTAATAACAACTACTCCAAGAAACAACCATCCCAACAATAAGTGGCTAAAGAATTTAAAATGGACTTCTCTGGAGAGGAAGTAAAAATAGCCAATAGACACATGAAGAAATGTTCATCTCTGGCCATAAAAGAAATGCAAATCAAAACTACATTGAGATTCCATCTCACTCCAGTTAGAATGGCCATTATCAAGAAAACTCATAATAATAGATGCTGGTGGGGATGTGGACAAAAGGGAATGCTACTACACTGTTGGTGGGAATGTAAACTTGTTCAGCCACTCTGGAAAGCAGTATGGAGATTTCTCAAAAGACTAAACATAGAACTCCTCTATAACCTAGCAATCCTACTCCTAGGTATTTATTTATTTATTTATTTATTTTTTGGTTCTGGTCGTGGGGCCTGAACTCTGGGCCTGGGTGCTGCCCCTCAGTCTTCAGCTCAAGGCTAGCGTTCTACCACTTGAGCCACAGCGCCACTTCCAGCTTTTTTCTTTTTTCTTATGTGGTGCTGAGGAATGGAACCCAGGGCCTCATGCATGCAAGGCAAGCGCTCTACCACTGAGCCACCTTCCCAGCCCCCCTAGGTATTTATTTAAATGACCACAAATCATGCTGCACTAAAGCCACCAGCACAACCATTTTCATTGGAGCATTATTTACGATAGCCAAGATATGGAATCAACCAGATGCCCCACAGGGGATGAATAGATCAAGAAAATGTGGTATACATACATAATGGAATTTTATGCTTTCATCAGAAAGTATGACATTCGTAAAAAAATGGCAAGACTTAGAGAAAATTATATTAAGTGAAGTAAGCCAGACTCAAAGAAACATAAGCTCCATTGTTTCCCTCAATTGTAATAATTATTGTATGTCTAGGAGAGTCCTAGAAGAGAATCACAATAGCTTAATAGCTATGTATAGATGACCATATAAAGTGATATTAATCGAAATGAGCTTCAACATATGGAATAAGAGGTTTTGTTTTGATTTTTAATTTACTGTGTGAAGTTATTTCTTCTTTTTTTTGGGGGGGGTCTGGTCGTGGGGCCTGAACTCTGGGCCTGGGCACTATCCCTCAGCTCTTCAGCTCAAGGCTAGTGCTCTACCACCTGCGCCACAGTGCCACTTCCGGCTTTTTTTCTTTTTGCTTATGTGGTGCTGAGGAATCGAACCCAGGGCCT
This sequence comes from Dipodomys ordii, assembly GCF_000151885.1. Lineage (NCBI taxonomy): Eukaryota > Metazoa > Chordata > Mammalia > Rodentia > Heteromyidae > Dipodomys > Dipodomys ordii. The sequence goes on from NW_012267298.1 coordinate 8,298,650, forward strand.
CAGGCATGCAAGGCAAGCATTCTAGCACTGAGCCACCTTCCCAGCCCCAAGTTATTTCTTCTTTCTTTCTTTTTTCCCTTTTGTCTATCCCTTGTCACTGTTTTTGATTTTGGTATCCTTTGTCTTGAATGTACGTTTATCTGATTTGAGGAAGGGAAGGAGAGTAACAAAATGTTGAGATAAAGGCCAAAAGGTGAACTAATGCAACAGTGATACTCACAAGACACTATGTTGGAAATGAACTTTATAACTTGGTGGGGAGAAGAGTCAGGGAGAAGGTAAGGTGGGAGAAAGCAAGAGAAGGAATACCACTGTTTGACAAGAAATATATTCATTACCTTACTTAATTGTACTGTAACCCCTCTGTACATCACCTTTACAATAAATAAATTGAAATTAAAAAATAAAAGACTGATGGGGATGAAATGATTTTACACTCACTGCTATGGACTGTCAGCATTGTATTCATTTTTCCTTTTTTTTTTTTTTAACAAAGAAGCTCAAGCCCAGATGGCTGTTTAACTTGGGGGAAAAATAACACAAATATTTAATGATGAATCTGTATGCAGAACCCAGGGCTGGTAGATCTCAGTCTAGTTCTCACTTAGTGCTAAAAATCCCATGAAAATTACCTGACTCTAGTTTAAAATGGAATAAAATAGAAATTATACAGCTGGGAGCTATGTAACACAGTCATGGCAGCATTGTTTAAACTCTAAATGTTGGCCCAATGCAGTTAGAATTTAGAAAGATTAGCAAAGATCCTCTGTCTAGTTCAGCTCAGTGAGTTCAGGCATCTAGAAACAACTTGAGGGAAGTCACAGGTCCCATTGTGGGCAATATGATCATGAGAAGCCTCAGTCCTTTGCCTCTCAGCAATGTGACCCTTTTTTTTTAATGTTGTCTCAGAGGTGTGAATGAGGTCCTGTAAGTTGTGTCTGTGGCTAAAGAGGTGTGACATTGTTTAAAGCCATTTCATTGTAAGCTCAGTCACAAGCAGCCAAGTAGGAAAAGACAGTAATTCAAGTTGTCAGGGCCTTTAGAAACCTGCTCTAGGGTGTTGTATTCATAATGGAAAGAATTGTAATGCTTGAATGTAGTTATTCTTGGGCCCATTCTGAAACCAAGGGTGTATATCCTCAGCGGGCTTAGTGCTGACAATTACAAACCTCTGGATAAGCTGAATTTCTGGAGCTGGTAAGTAACCCTGTGTTCACAGTCTTCTCACGCTGGGTGCTGGCAGCTGAAGGCAGGGGACAGGCAAAATAGCTGCAGACTTTCTTTTGCCTTTATCATCAGCTTCAGGAAATCCTTGTCTTCTCTCCTCCCTTGAAACCTCAGGAGGGCTTGAAGAACTCCCTCAGCTCCCTTCAGTGCAGATCCAGCCTGAGCAGCTCCATTTTCTTGCTCTATAAGGTTATTTTTCTTGTAAATGATTTTTTCCAAAGGCAATAACACTAATCTAAAGGGCTTCACTTGCTACTACAGCTATCTGGGATAGAAGAATGTGGATCACGAATAGGAAAGGACTTCCGTCTTCCTTCTTTCACAAAAGCAGACCTGGTGGGCCCTTATGACAGACACCATTTACTGTGGAGGCAGGTCTGACAATGAAGCTCTGGCCGGCTTTGGTCTGGTCCTGGAACTTGTGCATCTTTCTAGAGCCACGACTCATCTAACCTGATTCTTTTATTTTTTTCCATCTTTTCACATTCCGATCAGAAAACAGATTTGGCTACATTCATGGTAAATGTAAATTCAGAGCAATATTCAGTTCTTAGACCACTGTGTTCACCAGACTGGCTGCACGGAATTTACCTGATGCCTGATTGGTTTGTTTTGGTTTTTACATTTTTCCAATGATGTCAGTGAACCTGTGGATTTCTGCACACCATGTTTTCCAGACAAATTTCATGATTCATTCACAAAATGGGTTTCATTTTATCCATAGCACTTATTTCACCCCCGAAGACACTTGCTCACTCCACTTGTTCACCTTGTGGGCCTAAGAAATCTACTACTTAATCCCTCGGTATTTAATAGGTGACCAGGATACAGGGCAGGACACTGGAACCTGGGGTCCAAAGGTTGTCTCAAGGCTCTTAGCTATGCTGCTTGCTGCTTCCTCCTCCTCCTCCTTCTCTTTCCCCCACCACCACTACTGCTGCTGTTGCTTCTTCTTCTTCTTCTTCCTCCTCCTCTTCCTCCCCCTCCCCTCCCCCTCCCCTCCTCCTCCTTCTCTTCTACTGCTGCTGTTGCTTCTTCTTCTTCTTCTTCCTCCTCCTCTTCCTCCCCCTCCCCTCCCCCTCCCCTCCTCCTCCTTCTCTTCCCCCTCCACCACTACTGCTGCTGTTGCTGCTTCTTCTTCTTCTTCCTCTTCCTTCT
>NW_012267298.1:8301114-8314051 GCF_000151885.1 Dipodomys ordii
CCCTTCCTCCTCCTCCTTCTCCTCCTGCTCAAGGCAAGCGCTCTACCACTTGAGCCACAGTGCCACTTCCGGTTTTCTAGTGGTTTATTGGAGATAGGAGTCTCACGGACTTTACTGCCCGGGCTGGCCTTGAACGGCGATCCTCAGATCTTAGCCTCCTGAGTAGCTAGGATTACAGGCATGAGCCACCGGTGCCTGGCTCCTAGCTATGCTTCTGTGTCCCCTTTGGAAGATGGAGTCTCACGTGACATCCTCCCTGCAGACTTCCTGCTATGGATACCAGGAAAGAGACCGAGTTGCTCTTCCTGTCAAGCTCCTCATCTGAAACAAGGAGACGTTGACAGCCCCTCCGTGTATGGTGTGTTGACATGGTGACTTGGTCCCAATTGTTAAGTTGTTCGCTATGGGTTTGCCAGTACATCACCCTTTCAAAGGTGAGCATTCATGGTCGTTTACAATTGGGCAATACAGGGATACCAAATGCCTTCCGCTTATTTTACAAAAGCAAAAACTAAACCCTAAAGCACTTAACTAAAGCATAAACTAACCTAAAAAACTAAAACAGCAAATCAACCCAACGAACAACATAGTGTGCATTTCAGAGTGATCTTACTCAATTTCCAACTCAAACATGAAGAATGTTGCTTGTCATGCTTCCACTTCCTACCTGCATGAATATTGTCACAAACCATTTTGCTCAGATAGAAAGGGGCCATTCACCTTGCCCAGAAGTTAAAAAAGATATGTTGATAATAAGATTACCGAATACAGATGGAGTCTCACTGTTTTGTTTTTTGCCTGTGCTGGCTTTGGATCCTTATTCTTCTATCTGTGATTTTTTGTCACCATGCCCATCATGCTTAGCTTGTTTATAGAGTCTTACAACCTGTTTGCTTGGGCTGGGCAAAAATCTCAAGTCTACTGTCAGCCTTTCTGAGAGTTCCTTCTATTTTGTTGGTGGGCAGTAGAGTAATGAATAATTTAGACAACACAACTTGAGTTTGAGTCCCTTCCTTACCATCACTTCTGTGAGCTTGTGAAAATCAATCAATTTATAGTGTATCTTCAATGTCTACAAAATAGGTACTTTGTGAATGGTACTGGGGAAGTTAGATATCTGTTTGCAAATAAATAAATGAGAGTTTTATCTCCCACTGTATATCAGTATCAACTCAAAAACTAAAAACAAATTGAGAAATGATTTAAATGTAAGAACTACAAAACAAAATGTGACACCAGAGGACAAAAACATAGGGAACATGCCTGAGGACATTGGTCCATGAAAAGATATTTTCTTATGACTCCAGAGAACAGGCAACAAATACAGATTTTTACAAATGTTTACAAATGGGATTACATCAAACTAAAGAGCTGCTGCATGAGAACTAGAAAGCAGACAGACAAGAAAGAGATAAAAATATTTGTGAACTATTCTTGAAACAACGAGTTAATATCCAGGAGATATAAAAGTCAATATGACAGAAGCACAGTAATAATAATAACAACAAGATTATTCCAATTTTTATAAATTGTGGAGTTACCTGAATAGACATTTCTCAACAGAATATATAGAAAAAGGCAATAAATATGATTACTTTTACAAATCACTGGGGAAATGCAAATCAAAACCATAATGATAAGGCTCCTATCCCATAATATCTCATATATGTGAAGATGATTATTATAAAAAATATTAAAACTAACTAATGCATATCAGGATACAAAGAAAGAATTTTCCTACACTGTGCTAGATATGCAACTTAGCCTGCTCCGTATTGAAAAGAATATGAAATTTCCTCACAATAGAGATCTAGAAATACTACATAATTTTCCCATTATGGAGTAGAAAATGAAAAGGACATGAAATCATTATGCCAAATAAACTCTTGTATGTGAATAGTTACTGCAGTGTAATCTTGCTGTTTATGAATATATAAATGGGAAAATAAGATTTCTTGTGTATAAACAAGGAGATACTATGTAGCTGTAAGAAAGAAGAGAAGTTACCCATTTGCATGGATTAAACTGGAGGACATTAGGACAAATGAAATAAGCCAGGCTATAAAAGACAGATGCAGCATGCTCCTACTCATAGGTGGAAGTCAAAGGAGTGATTTTAGGAACTGAATAATGGTTACTAGAGCCCTGATAGGGTAGAGGGGAGGAGAAGTGAAGAGATGATGATTGAGTCATACAGGAGTATGTCTTGAGGAAAGACTAACTTCTAATGTCTTATAGCACAACAGAACAACTATGGCCTCACTCTCAAGCTGATGGCTCTGTTTCAAGGGAAATGGGCTACGAACAGTCGGGCTGAATGCATCTTCTTCTTGAAGCTTACTTGGACAGAAGGCATTCTGTATCCTAATATGCAAATAGAGAATGAGAGTGCCTACCATCCCGTTTCACATCAGAGGAGTTTCTTTGACAGAAGTGGGCCTGTGTCTGACGTAAGGACACAGAAAGCTCGCCCACTGGAAGAATCATGCTTCAAGGACAACATGCTCACTGGTGAGACTAAATCATGTTTTTCCTGAAAGTACATTGTCTTATGTGTGTGACTAAAGAAGCTTCCTATGTGCTCAATATGAAGATGTTGGGTGGAGAATCAGAGTGGGCGTATTTTATTCTGATAGGTCCTCATAAGAGGTAGATGGAAGTCTGAGGGACAGACATGGCAGGTGTGATGATGGGACCCCACAATGGGGTGACTCGAAGAAGGTGCCCCAAGCCAAGGAATGCTACCAGTGTCTAGTCACCAAAAACCAAGGACATAGGTTCTCCCATGGAATCTCCAAACAGCATGCAGCCCGCTCTTCACCTGGAGTCTAGTTTTCTCACCCAAAGGTAAAGGCGAATACACTGTGTTGAGTCATTCACAAGCCTTCTGTAGGATCCTAAGCTTTATATGAAGCAGAGATGAGATGTCATATCTAAGACATTACCTGAAATAATGAATACCTTGGGACTGGTACCAACAGGAGTTTGGTAACCACAAGAAATCCAAAGAATTGGAGAAGAAGCAAAGTTAAAAGTGAGGAAAAAGAACGGGAGGAAGAGACAGCTAACATGGACCTCCTTGAGTTCTGGGTAGCCTCAGACATAATATCATGTCTCAGTGAAAGAGATCTCACTTTATAATACAACCATGGTATTGTGGAAAAATGAACTATCAGCTTGTAAAAAGATCCCAATCCAACAATGTACCTAACTGTGAAAGACTTATTCCCACCCCTCCAAAAAAATCAGGAATAAGAGATGATGCTTCTGCTTCTGTGAGCAGGGTACTGAAGATTCTTGCTAGGGAAATTTGTCAGGAACAATATAAAGGAGTTATCTAGATTTAAAGTGAGTCTTAGCACACCATGTGTTTTAGATAGTCCTACTTAGGATGACTAAACCACATTTATATTTTCAAAGAGTAGGATCTCTCTAGATAGAAAATCATTGCCATTCCACAAAAACATCTGAAGCAATAAACAAACTTATCAATAAGGCAGAATAAAATATTGAGGGGTGAGTTTAACAAAGTGCTAAAATAAGCTGAAACTACACATGACCCTCAATATATGAAAATTTGTCACACTGAGGAGAGTTAGGCGTGAAGATAGAATTAAGATTCCTGTTTAGCTGACTTCATGGCAGTGAGACTAACATATATAATCTGAGAGATATATTTAAGCTCAAAGATTTTACCAGTGGGGGTAGGAGGAAGATTCAAGGTAAGAGAGATTTAATAGAAAAAAGGTTCCACCCACTACTGCAGCCTTTGAGCTATGAGTCAAGGAATATTGAGAGCTTCTAGAATCTAAAGAAGGCAAGAATTGTCTTTTTTCTTAGAAGTTGCAAAAAATATCATATAGAGTCTTCTAACACCTAGACTATCACTTGGTGAGACCAGAGTCGGATATTGCTTTTATTTATGTATCTATTTATTTATTGTGGTCCTGGGACTTGAGCTCAGAGCCTGGGTGCTGTTCTTGAGCTTCTTTTGCTCCAGGCTAGTGCTCTACTACTTGAGCCACAGCTCTATTTCTAGCTTTTTTTTGGTAGTTTATTCACTTTACTGCTCACACTGGCTTTGAATGGCAACCCTCAGATCTCAGCCTCCTGAAAAGCTAGGATTACAAATGTGAACCAGTGCCTGGCTAGATTTCTGCTTCTATAAAAGAATAAACAAAAATAAAAGTATAAATGGTAGGAAAATGCATTTTTTAACCATCAAGTGTGTGAAAGAGTAGAGAATTGGAACAAATATAATTTTTCATTTGGAAATTTGGAAACCCAGCATAACAGCAAGAAATGAATGCGTATTTTACCCATTTTTGTTAGCAGAAAGATTACTATCAATAATTCTTTCTCTCACACTCCATCGAAGGACAAGAAAACCTGAGGATAGTTGTCTAAGAGGATATTTGAAATAATTCATTGACTCTAGGAAATGATATGTACTCCTGATTTCATAAAACTAAGGTTTAACCTCTCATACATTTCACATTCCTTTGCTGCTTTCAAATTTTCTTACTTTTAATTTTTTTCTTATGTTTCCTGTAGTCATTGGACAGAGGCTTTGTAATCGATGGAAATGAGTTTTCTTAGAGTGTGTCTCATTTTCTCCCTGTACTTTTGGGTAAAGAGATACTGCTTTTGTTATTTAGCCCATCATTCTACAAAATGAAGGCAAAAATATTATCACCTCCTGGTGTAATTGGGAAAGTCAAAACAAGGCTACCTAATAAAGTTTTGATGATGCTCACAAAGAGGCTGATAAGGATGATGATCATATTAACAGTATTGGAGTAATGGGATTAAAGTAAAAATGTTGGTAATGGAATGATGACAATGTTTGGAATACTAATGAATTAATGTGAAATCTTAATACCCTAACTTACCAGCTGGGAGACCTTCAACAGATTAGTATTACATTCTCTCAGATCTGGTATTTGTGTCACTGAAATTGTAAATGGCAAACATACAGGTATCTGAAAAATAGGAAATGAATATAAATTCTCTATCTTATCATCTCTTCCAGATGCACTAACACAACCTGTATATGTTTATGATCTATATGTAACTTATGTGTATAATTTAAATACACGCACACATTATCTTAATAATTTATTTTATTATTGCTAAGTAGTTGTACAAAGGGGTTTGAATTGAACATGTCAGTTTGTAAGCTTATGTACAGAGAGAAGTCATCCTATTGTGTTTACTAACAAGTGTGCTTTGGGGAGTATGAGCTCCATTTTTGGAGGTACCTGTGAATCTTCAGTTTCCCCTTTTGTTTTTCTCACCCCGTGTTCCCTGGGATCTCCGGGAAGAGGGAAGAGAATTGCTCACCATGGGTCGGATGCTCTATACAGACGCTGTGGTCACTGCACCAGGTTCCATTTAACAAATTACTGCTGAGTGTACACTAAATGGCATCCTAGTAGCTTCAAATCCATTAAGAGACAATTTGCTAACACTGCAGGGGGATGGATCAGGGATAACATTGGCATTACCTTACGTACCTGGAGCTAAGGGCTCCTCCTCACATCCATTTCATCCAATTAATCCAGAAGGCTATTATCCTCATTACACAAATGGGTAAGCTGGCCTGCAAGCAGAGCGAGGCTATGTCAGGTCCCAGTAAGAGAGTTTATCACTGCCTGACACGGGTTCCAGATGGCCATAGCTTCCCTTCCGCTCTTATTAACAGGCTTTACATGCATCCCGCCATGGTCTTTATACAAATCTGAGACAAATAAGAACCAACACAAAGCAATATGATGCCTAGGATTATGCTACACTAAATTCTTTCATCCTTAAATAGGGCAACAGAATAAAAAGGAAATAGAAAACCACATAATATCCTGTATGAAGAAAAGTAGAGGCATTGGAACAGTTTATTTTAAGGAAAATAAAACAGTCGCAGAATAGTGCCCTGTATGAAGACCATCAAAAAGTGTCCATCACTTACACATGGCCATCTCCCCTTGTACCCTTCAAAATAATTTATAGTCCAATAGGATTCTCCATTGGTATGAATGAAAAGTTGAACCTGGTGCTGACTGCAAAGTGATTAGGATAGCCATTATATGAAGTGAGCACCGGGTAATCTAGTGTAACATCAGTCCATCCCATTTCTAATCTAGGCTGTTAATAACAGCCTACCTGATCTGAACTTCTGGTTCCTTTGATATCATCTCTGCTCACTTTCCCTCCTTCACTATTCTCTGGACATGTCAGTGACATTACAGAAGAATGCATTTATTTTGTGCCTTGGAGTATTGATACTTCCAGTTTTCTACTTCCTGAAAAGTTCTTCCTCAAGATCTTTACATGGTTGACTTTTTACCATTCTCAGGTCTCAGCTTATCTACTGGCTGCTTGAGTTGTTAGACTTCTTTGCTTATCTCTTCTTGCTCTTTGCCCATTAATTAGATAATAGTCCCCTATTTTTTGTTTTGTTCTTCATTAGACACATTATATTGTATCCAATCAATTCACATCTGCTTTCTACCCTTTCACTTCAAGAGAGCAGGTGCATTGTCCTTTTCATTCACTTTTATGGCCTCAATACCTAAAGTAGGCTATAACATGTATCAGATGACAAATATTTACACAGTGAATGAAACATGTGTTGATGTGGTGGGGGTGGGGGGAATAAAGGCAAAGTATCCTTAAAATGTAGGAGGAATAATAAACAATTTCAGCTTAGGTATCATAAACAGGAGTCGTGAATAAGGTTCTAGAGCAATAATATATTCCTTCACAAGAAATGATTTCAATAGAAGAGGTGAATAATCATCAATGCACAAATGTTCAGGTATGGAAATATATTATGATGCTTCTCCCACATTGCACAATTGCTCTGTGCTAATAAAAATGGTGGGAAAAAATACTTTTTATAAATGATCACTTCTCAGATTCCAGGAAATAAGCTGTGGTTTGTTAGCCTTTGATACAGTGTTCAAGGAAACAATGGGCATACTTCCCAGTAGTGGAAGTCTGAGTCCTACATATGGGGCATTGCTAAATGACATCTGTTATGTGCCATCATTTATAAAGCTGATGACTCTAAGGAAGGATTTTGTACATGAAATTTGTATAGAATAAGAACAAGGAAGTAGAGCAGTGTGCTAATTACATTTAATCATTTTTCCATAGGAATCCTAAGCTGATTCTAGGAATTGCGTGTGATTGTGTTTTGAGAGCCACATACAGGAAATAAAAGTTTTAGCAGTCTATTCACTTTAATTTACAGTAAATATGCCATTACCCCAATTAACTAGTGAAGAATAATTTAAGTTGAAATTAACCAAAATTAAATTTAGACCGGTAGAGAGTTTTAATATCTATAATTCAATATATCTCCTACAATTATTTTTACAAAGTGAAGGAAGTTGTAGCTTGGGAAGCAAGGTAAGAATGTTGTAAGGGTGATATTATTCAAAGTATGTTGTCTTCAGAAACTGCTTTGTTGAATGGCAACTCCTTTGTACAACTACTTAAAGAAAATAAAAATGTTTAAGAAATAAATTAATTAAAACAAAAACAGAAATCTAATGGCAGGTATTGTCAATGTTGATCTAACAATGGAGCAACTGGACTTTCCACCAGCTTTTAATTTTTCTCTATTTTCTGTTTTACACTTGATAGTAATGCCTTTCAGTACTTTCATAAAAAATGCATTGCTAAATATTTCTGAGATACAGAATCTGATAGGGAAAAATATAAATAATAGAAGTTTTGTTACATTGTTAACTAGAAATGAAGATATAATGACGTATGGCATGTGCTTGGTCCTGATCTTCGTCTTGGTTGGCTATACCATTTTGCTCAACTTTATTGACATCGCTCCATTACAATTGACTTTGCAGAAAACATGTTTCCCTTTGCATTGACATTCATCACTTGGTCTTATTGTTTAGGTCAAGGCTCATGCTTGCAGATGTTTTCTCTGGCAGATCCATAAAATTCAACTTTATCTAGTCCCAACTGGCCCAAACTTTACTTAGAGTTCTGCATAATCCCTCTGGGGGAATGACAGACACATTCCCAAACTCAGTGTGTGTCATTTCCACTTAAGTCAGTAAAATTTCTCTTTTTTCTAGTATAGAAAAGTTTCTGCAATATCTCCTTCCAATTCCTACAAGTCAAGTGAGCATGTGGCAGGTTAGTCTTTCTGGAAGCACAGGTTAAAATGCCACTGGATGAGGAAGACATTGATTAAGGATACTGGGAAGGATGTGGAAGACCAAACAGTACTGTGCTGAGGAAATGCATACACCAGCAGAGCCCAGCCTGGCTGAACAGAACAAAGCCGGTCAAAATCATCCCGTGTGAACTAACATGACTGGGACATGGTATGCCTCCCTCTCTTGGTCACTGATGTGGGCTGAACAATACTTTCTCAGAATCTTCACCTGGTTGACTTCTTGCATAAACTATGCGTAGGCTTTTGCTCTCTCCTTCATCTGGTTGAGCTGCACACCCTCCCTGACACAGCCATAGTGGGTGTGAGCCAGTAGAGTGGGGAGGCGGGCTAACTTCTCCAAGGGTGTGCTTGTGTCTTCACCCCATGCATCTTCTCCCCAGATGTGACACCTGCCTGTTGCTGGGCTTGCCCGGGTCAGTCTCTTAGTGTAGGTGATGGAATCCAGTTCATGAGAGGTGATTTGGGGGCATGGTCCTTCCTTGTCCTGAGGTGCAGTTGCTTGGTAGCCATGTGTATCATTATTCTTCTGTGGGTGACTTGGACTCATTTCCTAAGCTCTAGTGGTTTGTGCTGGATTTATTTCTAATTAGATTTTTTCTAAAGCACATTCTCAGGGCGTTTTGTCCTCCTGCCGTTCATATTTCTAATACCATGAGTTATGCAAGGTCACAAGGACTAGTCGGCAGTGATTCTTACCTAGCATCCTAGCTATACCTCGAGCACTTTCCTTTGGAGGCCCTGGAAGTCTCTCCGTTACTCAAATGTGGGCCAAAGCATCGTTTCCAAGTGTGGACCACGTTATCTCCAGCACCTAAAAGACCTGCCAGACATGGGGAAGTCCTCTTCTTTATTTATTTTTTTATATTCTTTTTTTCATTTCATTATATTTTTATTGTGAAAATACTGTACAGAGGGGTTACATGGGCAAGATAATGAGTACATTTCTTATCAAGTATTGTAGCCTCCTCCTTTGTTTCCCCTTCCCATCCCTTCCCATCCTCCCCCAGCCCCCCCACCCAATCCACCCCTCTCACCCCCCTCCGCGCACCAAAGTTGTAAAGTTTGTTTTCACCATAACGACTTGTACATCTCATTGTTGCAATGGGTCCACCTGTATCCCTATTTAACCAATTTGTTTTTCCCCTTCCCCTCCACAAATTATACCAACATGAAATACAGTGAAAGCAGAGGTTATACTGTGGGGGAGGGACATACAAAGCAACAAAGGAATGATCGTATGTGTTAGAAATAATAGCATGTAAGAAAAAAAAACATTTGAATACATATCTTAGGGTTCATTTCCCTAACATCACCTTATCTGACCTTTTCTGCTCGACTCAGACATATACTAGTTATTGCAAATAAGGGAAACCATGGGACCTATGTTTCTTTGGGCTTGGCTTACTTCACTTAATATAATTTTTCCAAGCCTGTCCATTTGCTAACAAATGGGGCAATGCCATTCTTTCTGATGGAGGCATAGAATTCCATTGTGTATATATACCACATTTTCTTGATCCATTCTAGATATTCCATTTCTTTTACTGATCTTTCCTCCTTAATTTTGTGAATGCAATGCTTACCTTTTGTACTTTAAATGGGATACCAAGAAAAGGAAAAGCAGGTATGCTGACATGTCCTCATATGTTATCTCAGATATCTGACAAGCTTTAATTAGTTTGCCAGTTGGAGGCTTCCTGAGAAAATGTAATTCTGTCACACCCCGGTATTCTCTTGTTGGCATAATTTTTGATCTCTACTTCAGATGAAGGTTCTAAACTGTCCAAAAGATTTAGAAGCAATTTTACTAGCTAATTTCCCACAATTTTCTGTTTGAAAATTTTGAATTGAAATGTATAAGCTCTTTTTAATTATCTTGTTTAAAATATGTAGCAAAACATTTTCTGTTATTTTCATTCATAAATTTAGCTTTAAATTCCATTTTTCATTGAAAACATTTTAACATGTATTTATTGTAATGAAAACTACAGAAGGAAAACAATGTTAAGGCTTGATTTTATTACTAAAGAGAGTAAAAGAAATAGTTATAGCTCAATTGCTGCATTCATTTACATTAGCCATCAAATCAGAAAAACAGAATTTCAATTTAACTGGTTCATTGGAATGTTAAGGAATTTGTTTAGATCATGTGTGCATGTCAGTAATAACAAGTCTGCAGAATTAGGTGCTTCAAACAGAAAAAGATACCATATCTTACATCATTTTTCACCGCTGCTCCTAACCTCACCCCTTCCATCAATTTTCTTAATTTTGTAGAATATACATTGAATTTTATGACTGCATTATCCATTCCTCAAACTTCCTATACTACTGTGTTGAATGGCAACTTCTTTGTACAACTATTCAAAGACAAATAAAGGAACTACATATTTAATATACAAACACATTCTTCCCATTTCTGCATACTCCTTTTCTCATCTGTTTAAAATTCTTAGTTCTTCCTTCCTTGTCCCTTCAAGTTACTCCCTCACTGTCCTCCATTTTCATCCTACAGATTTTTTTGGGGGGGGTCCGGTCGTGGGTTTGAACTCTGGGCCTGGGAGCTGTCCCTCAGCTCTTCAGCTCAAGGCTAGCGCTCTACCACTAGAGCCACAGCGCCACTTCCGGCTTTTTTTTTCTGCTTATGTGGTGCTGAGGAATCGAACCTAGGGCCTTATACATGCAAGGCAAGCGCTCTACACTGAGCCACCTTCCCAGCCCCTATCCTACAGATTTTCTATTAGTGATTGTTGCAACCTCAGAATTTTCAGCTCAGAGTTTTCCAGGGGTTTCAGAATCTCACTCAATGTAGACCTTTAGATATAATTTAAGTCTCTGTTTCATCATCTGTAGGATGAAGAAAATAATATTGATGTTACCAAGTTGACAAAGGGAATAAATGAAAATTTGTAGATGTACCTAGGATGGCAGGAGGCACTTAATAACTACTAAGGAAGCATTTACACCTTGCTCTTTTTTCTCATTCAAAAGTCTGAATTATCTGTGGTTAGTTTTATGTTCATGAGGAAAAGATCCCCTAAAACCAAGGAAGTAGGCAGATGATTCTGATGAAACCAAGTTATCTAGTTTAGCATTGTGGACCACATATAATGGGTAAGCCTAAGAGCCTAACATACTTGTAAAAGAAACCAGGATAGCTGAGCCCCTCCTTTAGAAAATGTAAGGGAAAAATAAAATAAAAACAAAAACAAAAAAAAAACTTTCAAAATTAAAATTAAGCAATCAACAAACCAAGTTTTAAAGATAGAGTTGCACACATTTTCTAGAACTTGAGGCTTAGATTTTACTTTACACTAAATAGAATTTCATTGACTAGTATTTATAAAATAATCACTGTGCTCAGCCGAGAAATTACAGACAATAACTATTTTGATGGAAGAGAAGTTATTCATACCCTTGTTTACATAGCTGGCTTGTATTCTCAAATCACCATACTATTTTTCAATTTAACTTTGGGTTCTCCAGGCTGATGAGAAAAGAACAAAGGCAGATGCTGCCAGTTGACTAAGAATGTATGTATGCTGACCAGTGAAGTGCTTCCATGATACAGTGAAGAACTGTGACATGCAGCACCTGGTGACAAAAGAAAGGACTCACTGCATGGCTCAGGTAGTATGCACCTGCTCCTCACAGAAGACTGAGCTCCGAGCAGTCACTACCACATACATGTCAAACCAATGATTTCATGTCAGTCATCATCCACAAAACAGATGCTGTTATTATTTTCTTTGTTTTTGTAATTGTTTACTTATTTTGCAAACTGTTCACAAATAAATACATATATTACATAATTACACATTTACATTACTGTAAGTCCCTTTTTAAGATTTGGCACCTTTTTTCCTATTAAAAGGGCTCTGTACATTATTCAAGTTTCAAATCATAACCCACACAGCTGGCCCTGTAACAGAAAGAGCATCATTCCCATCTGGTAGTAGACATTAAAATATTGAATATAATCCCCAAACAGAAATTAATATATCTGTAGACAACATAGGAGTCTATTCAACTATATCTCCAAAGTGCCAAACAATGTCTTCCAAACGTTCTGCCATTTTACCTCAATGCAAACAAGCATTTCAAATGGAACAACTACCCATGTTTTCTGCAAATATTGTGATAATATGGTAGTTTGTAAAAGTTCACATTTCAGGGAGGAAATGGCATTTATAAAGCAACAAAATAAGTGATAGGTTTCAATTACATATTAATATATGTGATAAAAATTAATTCCTACATCATAAGCAAGTTTCTTGAATTGGAATTCTACTATTTATATATGTATATACATACACACCAACACACATACATATTCACTTTAAAAGGAATGATGTGGTGTTATTAATAAACTGAAGGTATTTTGATGGCTTATGCACATGAAAAAGTTTCCTTTAAAAGAAATGTGAAGATAGGTTGCTGAAAAGACTAAACATGAAGTTTTCCTATGACCTACCAATTCCACTCCTGGGCATTTATCCAGTGGAACACAAACAAGGTCTCTCTAAAGCCCACAGCACAACCATATCCATTGTACCACTACTTACCATAGTCAAGGTCCCTCAGTGGGTGAATGGATCTAGTAAAGGTGGTATATATACCCAATAGAATTCTACTCATCATGGGCTGGGAAGGTGGCTCAGTGGTAGAGTGCTTGCCTTGCATGCCTGAGGCCCTGGGTTCGATTCCTCAGCACCACATAAGCAAAAAGAA
>NW_012267298.1:8314101-8322836 GCF_000151885.1 Dipodomys ordii
ATAATTTTTCCAAGCCTTTCCATTTCCTAACAAATGGGGCAATGTCATTCTTTCTGATGGAGGCATAGAATTCCATTGTGTATATATACCACATTTTCTTGATCCATTCATCTACTGAGGGGCATCTGGGTTGGTTCCATATGTTAGCTATAGTAAATAATGCTGCAATATACATAGTCGTGCTGGTAGCTATAGTCTGGTCTTGTTTGTAAACATTTGGGCAAATGCCCAAAAGTGGGATTGCTGTGTAATAGGGGAGCTCTATGTGGAATCTTGTGAGGAACCTCCATACTGCTTTCCAAAGTGGTTGAACAAGTTTACATTTCACCAACAATGCAGTAAGGTTCTCTTCTGTCCACATCCCTTCCAGCATCTGTTGTTATTAGAGTTATTGATTTTAGTTATTCTAACTGGAGTGAGGTGGTGTCTCAAGGTTGTTTTGATTTGCATTTCTTTTATGGCTAGAGAGGTTGAGCATTTCTTCATATGTCAATTGGCCATCCTTCTTTCCTCTTGAGAGAAGTTTCTCTTTAAGTCTTTAGCCCACTTATTTATTGGGCAATTGTTTCTTTGAAGATTTGTTGTTGGGGAATCTAATTTTTTGAGTTCCAAGTGTATTTTAGATATGAGACCCTTGTCTGTTGTATGGGTAGTGAAGATCTTCTCCCAATCTGTGGGCTTTCTATTGATCTTGCTGGCTATGTCCTTTGCCATGCAGAAGCTCTGTAATTTCATGCAATCCCATTTGTCCAACTTTTCTTTGATTTGTTGTGTTTCTGGGTCTCTATTAAGAAAATTTTGGCCTGTGCCAAGGAGACGTAGGGTTTCTCCTATTCCATCCTGTAATGTTTTCAGAGTGTCTGCTTTGACTCCAAGGTCTTTGATCCATTTGGAGTTGATTCTGGTGCAGGGTGATATATAAGGATCAAGCTTTAGTTTTCTACAAGTAGTTAACCACTTTTGCCATCACCATTTACTGAAGAGGCTGTCTTTCTTCCATTCTATATTTTTAGGTCCCTTATCAAAGATTAGATGGCTATAGGTCTGTAGGTTCATTTCTGGGTTTTAGGGAAGTCTTCTTTACCATAGCTTTTATGTTGGAGAACACATCACCCATATTATCTCCTAACTTACTGACCATGCAACTTCTAAAACCCTCCAGAGCTTTGGCAGGTGTTTTTGGAGCGTGTGTATATTCGATGAGCTTCCAGATCATGAGACTCCCATCTGCTTATTTAATTCAGCCAGCTTATTTCAATAAACTGGTCAAGTAAGATGTCTGGCAGGAAGTCCTGGAAGTGCAAATCAAATGACATTCACTGGAAGATGTAATAGATACACATAGGTACTGTAGAATTGGTGTATTGACTTCAGTTGGGATCACTACTTGACTGAATTTGAAGTTGTCTACCGTGGTTGATTAAAGGAATCTGACATAGTATTCTCCCCTTCTTTTCTATGTTCTTTCAGTCTTTAGAGGTGGTCCTTTTCTTTTTTTCTCTCTCAGTTTGGGGCTGTTTTCGAGTTGCTCTTTCAGATGTGGGTCAAGCTTTCGACTTAGCTTTCCACACTGTGAGAGTTGTTACCTCATAGACCAAGGCCAGAAAGTGAAAATGGTGTCAATTACTGAATTGACTATTTTAATTTTAGTGACCAGTGGGCAGAGTCCTGAGAGTACTTGGTCCACTGCAAGCTGGGTGCTAGACAGGATGCCAAATATCACTTGCTATCTGCATGACCTTTATCTAACAAAGTAGATACTGTGACATTTAATTTGAAGTGTCGGTTTAGCTAAGCTACAGTTGTTTAATCAAATGTGAATGTAGATATTGCTGAACTGGTATTTTTAGATATGGTTAACATGGATAATCAATTGCTTTCTAATGAAGGAATAGGTGCTATTTCACTTCTATTCTTGTGTCAAGTGCCTAAATGCAGCCTCCCCAATAAGTTCCTTTTCCAGTACTTTTCAATTCATCATTAACTCTTTCAATGAATTGATAACAACTTTAATCCAGAGTCTTTTTGGACTCACATTCTGCTAGTTTTGTCCCTCTGTTGTCAGCTTGTACTTGTCAGCCAGTATTTTTGTTGGAAAATCCCATTTTAACACTTGCTTTCGTAGACCACTCTTGGTACTAATGCTTGAGATGGGTTTCTGTTAGTCTTCCAAGGATGAGAGATGGGGTAGAATTGGAAGTTCTTAAGGACATGAGTTAGATATTAATATTTCCTTCCAGATCATCTAATCAAGTGCCCAGACTTGGTTGCCTCGGGCACTTGTTGTTGCTTCTCAGTGTTATTATTGCTATTATTTTTGCCATTACCACTATTGTTATTTTACTAGATTTTTATCCAGTATGATTGCATTTACACAATGGTTTAGAAAATTCTAAACAACAGGGAATGAGAACATATGAAAGATTACTAGAGCTTGGTTGCAGGAAATGTTTAATTTAAAAAATGAGCAATACAAGGACATTTCCAGGGAAGACATAACTGTTTCCATCTTGCTATTTTCCTTCTTGAAAAAGTAGCAGCTACCTAAAGAAAATGATGAGCATATGTAAAATAAGAAAAAAAGTGTAACTATTCTCCAGCTTTGCCTTACAGAGATGGTCATAATGAAAATTCACTTTAAATAAAAATGGAAAATGTCCAACATTCATTTCCACAGGTAACAGAAAGGTGCTTTCCACAATAGAGAAACTGGTCACAGGGTTAATTACTGTGGTTTCTCTGTTATTCCGACATTTTTTTGAAATTTAATGTTTTTTTCTTTCTTTTTCCTCCCTCCATGTCTGTTTGCTAGAGCCTGTTGTCTGGGCATTGTGCCCAGTTTGATTTAATTTGGGTTTCCTACTTACGTAGCATCCTAGCTGTGGCTTAAGGATGACATTTTATAAATCGTGTTTAGAAGTTTTTGTTTATTTATGGTGGACTGAATATAGAAAACTTGTGCCCAAGCTGTTTAGATAAAAACATTTAAAATCAGAGAAATAAAGTTAATAGCAAGTAATAATGCATCCAAATGTGTGATTATGCAGAACACTAGTACATGTTTAGATGCCTTTAAATGAAGCTGTAGATGGAAGAGGACAATGCTGTTATATCTTACTTCCAAATTCTTCTCATAATAATCAGGGAAATAGGAGAATGGACAGAATACATGCATAAAAGCATCTGAAAAGGTTAGGCAAAAACATAATGGTACTAGCATGACCCTGAATTCATAGAGGGTGTCTCAAGACCCAGAGCCAGGAATTAAACCCTGACTCAATCAAATTCTGGAATATTGGGGAATGAGAGTATGTGTGAAAGATGAAGCTAGGCTCATGACGTGACAAGTAAAGTAAGCAAATAGAAAGCGATAATGATGGTCCCTTCATTCATTTAGGGCCTATTATGACTCATATTTATATTCTGAAGAGTAAACCAAAATGGCATAATGATATTCACTGCTCAGGTGGGAAAAATGTTAAGGGTTAAGCATGTCTACATTCTGAAAACACAGTCAACAGAAATGTCCTTTGGTCAACTTTTGTGAAAGGCATTTAAAAAGATAAATAAAAGTAAAACATGCATTCTCTGGTCATGATATTCAACCAGAGGCACACAGACATTTTGAAATATTTTGGAAAGAGATAATGAGACACAAGGATATCTACCCCAGCTTGTTTGTAGTAAGGGAATAACAACAACAAAACCCTGCTGGAACCAAAGTGTTCTTTAAGAGGGAAATGGTGATGTTATTGTGCTCACTCTAAGTAATGAAATACAATGTGACATTTTGAGGATTGAAACAGCTATGTCTGTGCTAACATACAGATAACCACAGCATATCACTAAGTGTAATAAATAAAATCGAGGTCCAAAGCACAGGGCACTAGCTGTGGACATTGGTAAACAGGCCACATAGGCACACTTACCTATCTGTGGAGCTGCAGAGACACCAAAATATTTCTAGAAGACATTACAAGGAGATGCTCACAGTCATTACATTTTAAGAGGTTGCTGGGAAAGGTGGAGCTGTTTTATTTTTTGCTTTTGCACTATTCAAAGCAGTTTTTAATTTTACCATGCACCTGGCTTGTTTTTATTTCATGCCTATGTTTGGTTCCTTGGGTAGTGAGACTCTCGACCTTTTAAAGTTTGGTATTCCTTCTGTATGACATTTTGAAACCTTTTCTTCATCTACATGAGACATGCGCATGATTATGATGATTTTTATTGTCAGGAAAGCAAAGACCACCTGGGAGGGTGGACTGCTGCAATCTCTGGCCTCAGTAGGACACATGGCTTCAGACATTCTCCTTTATATATTCATTCCTTGGATTATCTTTTTATTATGACTTATTTTTTATTTACTTAATTATAGATTTATTTAACATTTTGACAAGGATTTCTTTTAGCATATTGGCTTGAGCATAGGGAGAGATGAAGAATAGAAACAATTTCTGCTCTCCATGCAGGAAACAGAGGTTAAAGACTCCTGGGGACTTCCTTTAGATTTTGCCCCCCTCCCTCCTATACTAAGCATTCTTTCTCCACACTTCATCACCAGGTTTCTTCTCGCTGGACTCAGCTGCTCTTTCCCTAGATCCATCCTTAGCTCAGAAATGCTGCCTTCGCTCCTGGCTTCTCATGCATACAGTAAAACACCTGAAGTTTTTACTCAATATTGGTACCTCTCGGGTTAGTATTTCAGAGCCTGTCAAGTGAACTGACCCCAAAGAACAATCCTAGAGTGCAAAACCTCCCCTTCCAGAATTCCATTTACTGATACTGTCCCTGGAAAATTACCTGTCAGCCAACTGTCAATGAGTGTGCTCCGTATCTCTACCCACCTTGGGAAATTCTATTTGTGCTGGGTAGTTGTTGCACCAAGTTTTATATTGTTATTCCAAAAAATCTGTCTTCCTGGGACCTGACCCGTTAAAGCAATAGTTCTCAAAAATCGAGTGAATTATGAATCACCCAGGGATCTTGTTAAGATTCAGATTTGGATTCAGTAAGTCTGCGGTGGGGCTCGCCATTCTTGCTCTGTAACAAGCTCCCGGGAGGCGTTCGGGCTGCCTAGGCTCCACCTTGCACCTAGTGGAGCAAGGCCTTAGTGGCCCTGGCTCCAGCTCCCCTTCCCATTCCATCAGCCTGCCTCTGGCTCACCGTGGGTCGCTGGGCCTTGTTGAATAGAGCAGGCGAATGGAAGGTGACCTTCAGTAAACGACAAGGTCAGGATTTCGCACTGGGCAGGCTTCACTTCTGTATCTAGAGTGAAGACAGTCAACCAGGCTTGGAATGGTATTCACAAACCGTGCTGAGTGTGAGGAGAGACCAAGCCTATGAGAGGAGAGTAAGGAGAGCTCGCAGACTAGAATAGGAGCTGCAGAAGGCTCCAAGGAACACCAGGCAGAGAGACACCGGTGGGGGGGGGGAGGGCGAGGCGCACGGGGGTTTAGGCTTTGGGTATAGCCTAGCCTGGGAGTTTGGGTTTGTGACATCCAGCTGCTGCAGCAGCCAGTCCTGAACGTTCAGATGGGGTCGTGCGTGCCGGGACCAGCTCCAGGATGGGGATTTTGATAGTTTCAGGAGGATTTTCGAGAAGGATTCCTGGCGGGGGAGTGGAGGGGCAAGGTCAGTGATCCGGGGAGCAGCAGGGAACAAGGGACTCTTCCATCCTTGAAGACCGGGGAGGTGTGTAAAAGATTGAGGGGCATCATGGTTTTCTTTCTGGCTACTTCCTGTTGACATGGACCTGGCAAAAGGAGTGTGTGTGGGGCGTATGTGGCGGGGAGATCGTAGGGGGGGAGTCTTATGCTTTCAGAGCTGATCTTCAACTTTTGAGCAGAAAAATGGCTTTGCCTTGTTTGCGGGCTGCAGGCTGAGCCATGTCTGTTAGGTGATTGGTAGAAAGGGATTTAACAAGGTTCGGATGAGAGTGAGGATAAGCTATGGCGTTATCAATGGTGGACTCATCGGGTAGGGTCCTTGACATCAAAAAGAAAACTTGGCGGAATTCTACTGAGTAAGTAGACAAGCAGGCAAGTGGACCGCCAAGCAGAATGACCTAGTTGCAGGCCAATGGAGTGGGAGCGCTTTGACATGAGGGGTGGCGGTGGCGGGTGTGTTGAGGTCCAGGTCCCCTTACCTTTTCTCCTTACCTTCTTTTGATCTGCCCCAACACTAAACAGACTTACAAGCAAAGCGCATGCCATAGATCCAAGAACTTTCTTACTGGGATTTGTGAGCAGGTAGACCTCACTAGTCTATGGAACAGATACTGCCATTATTACAATTTTATACTTGAGGATCCTGAAGTTAACTAGCCCTAAAGGATAGGACTGCAATTCAAAGCCACATATGATCGTTTTCTCAAGTAATACTGTTACCTATTAGTTTAGGTTTGTTTTGTTTTTTTCCTTGTAATATGGGGCCAAATGAACATGTATGACCAGAGTACAATCAGTTGTATGACTCAAACACCATGGATTTGTATGCCTGCTTCCTTCACAATCCTAACCTGTCTCTAATTACATTCACACATGAAGATACTTACACAGGTTTACAAAAGACACAAACAAAAAACCAAAGCATAACATTATCAGCCTAGAAATCTGCATTTTATTCTATTTCAAGCTCTGAGTTCTAGTTTTAAATGGTTCCTTGTTGCTGTAGAAATAAGTTGCACAAACTGGAGTAAACTAAGGATCTGTCCACTCCTAGTAAAATCTGGTTCACAAAATCTAGGAATCCACCTGCAATTCAAGAGCTCCTCAAACAACTGCATGTATACTTTGGTTAAGAAGGCCTCACCTAAATGATCTCAAAGCTGTTTGTTTTCACACAGAGCTAAGTCTGACACTAATCGCCTGCAAAGCGAGTTTCTGCTTTCAGTGGGGAGTACATTTCCATCCCCATAGGAGCAGGCAGTGCTGGCAGGAACTTGTTTTGTGTCTGAAATCCTCTCCACTCAAGGTGAGTGATTAGTGTGACTGTCGGCTCTCCTAGAGCAATCCCAGCTCGGGATGCACTGTTGGTCAGGTGATAGGTGGCTTAATTAGCAGGAATCAAGGCACAGCTGCCAGCAGTCTGAGGCTCCATGAGGCTGTGGAGCATCTGTTACAACTCTGCAAAGGCCGGAGGGTGGGTAAGTGTGGGGAGCAGTCATTTCCGTGGTGTGTGTTTCTGCTGATGAAATGGTCTGCACGCAGGATAAACCCCTTGATCTTTATTTGGAAAGTCTTGAAAATCTTCTTTGCAGGCCCTCTCTCTTTCTCGGGGTGCAGAGACTGTATTGGTAATATTGAATGACCCATAGGACACGTATCTAGAATAGCAGACTGGAATCTTAACATGTTCATTTGTTTTTCTTTTCTTTTTGCCAGTCCTGGGGCTTGAAGTAAGGGCCTGGGCACTGTCCCTGAGCCTCTTTGTGCTCAAGGCCACTGCTGTACCACTTGTGCCACAGCACCACTTCTGGCTTTCTCTGAGTACTTTAATGGTGATTAGAATTTCATGGACTTTCCAGCCTGGGCTGGCTTTGAAACCTGATCTTCATATCTCAGCCTCCTGAGTAGCTAGGATTACAGGTATGAGCCACCGGCATACAGCTCTAACATTTTCTTTTCCTCAGAAAACCTCACATTTCTCTGTTATCTCTAAGAACCATCAGTCATCAGAAGAAAAAAAAAGATGTATTACCAGTAGACTGGTCCCTGAGCGCTGGACAAGAAATAATTACTTTTACAATAATTTTATTATTAAATATACAGAGTTTTCACATATCATTGCGTTCTGTAACAGGTGAAATTTAAAATTCCTGAAGTGATCTTTATAGAGTGCTTCACTATATTTTTGTTAAAATTTATTAACTATCTGTGTTACTTGGGTTCAGCTGGATATATTAACATATGTGTAGAGTTTGCATGGACCAAACAATAATGAAAATTGTTTCTCCCTGCTGATTACATTTCAAAATTTGGAGTATTTGAATTCTACTTTTTATGAAGTATATAAAAAGTTACTGTGAATTATTGTCATCCTACTGTGAGGATGAATACCAGAACTGATTCCTTCTTTTTAACTCTTTGGTGTCAAGTATTCAATCTTTTCTTCCCTCCAGGTGTTCCCTTCTCAATCTCCCTTATGAATGGGGCAATACCATTCTTTTTGATGGAACCATAGAATTCCATTCTATAACTTAGGAAGTGGAAAAACCTCCCATGCTCCTGGATTGGAAGAATCAACAATGTGAAAATGGCAATACTTCCAAAGGCAATCTGCAACTTTAATGTGATACCTATCAATATTCCAACCTCATTCTTCAAGGAAATAGAAGAAGCAACCCAAAAATTCAAATGGAACAATAAAAGACCCCGAATAGCAAAAACAATCCATAACAGAAAGAACAGTGTTGGAGGAATATCAATACCAAATTTCTGACTCTACTATAAAGCCATAGTAATCAAAAAAGCTTGGTACTGGCAAGAACAGACCTGAGGACCAATGGAATAGAATTGAAAACCCAGAAATGAACCTACAGACCTATAGCCATCTAATCTTCGATAAGGGAGCTAAAAAAATAGAATGGAAGAAAGACAGCCTCTTCAGTAAATGGTGCTGGCAAAATTGGTTAACTACTTGTAGAAAACTAAAGCTAGATCCTTATCTATCACCCTGCACCAGAATCAACTCCAAATGGATCAAAGACCTTGGAGTCAAAGCAGACACTCTGA
>NW_012267298.1:8322886-8388119 GCF_000151885.1 Dipodomys ordii
AACCTACAGACCTATAGCCATCTAATCTTCGATAAGGGAGCTAAAAAAATAGAATGGAAGAAAGACAGCCTCTTCAGTAAATGGTGCTGGCAAAAGTGGTTATTTACCTGTAGAAAACTAAAGCTTGATCCTTATATATCAACCTGAACCACAATCAACTCCAAATGGATCAAAGACTTTGGAGTCAAAGCAGACACCCAGAAAACATTAGAGGAAGGAAGAGGAGAAACCCTAGGTCTCCTTGGCACAGGCCAAAATTTTCTTAATAGAGACCCAGAAACACAACAAGTCAAAGAAAGGTTGCACAAATGGGATTGCATGAAATTGCAGATGTCTGCATGGCAAAGGACATAGTTAGCAAGATCAATAGAAAGCTCCCAGGTTAGGAGAAGATCTTTATTAGCCATACAACGGACAAGGCTCTCATATCTAAAATATACTTGGAACTCAAAAAATTAGATCACCCAACAACAAATCTTCAAAGAAACAACTGCCCAATAAATAAGTGGGCTAAAGACTTACAGAGGAACTTCTCTGAAGAGGAAATAAGAATGGCCAATAGACGCGTGAAGAAATGCTCAACCTCTCTAGCCATAAAAGAAATGCAAATCAAAACAACATTGAGATACCACCTCAACACAGTTAGAATGGCTATAATCAAGAATTCTAATAACAACAGATGCTGGAGGGGATGTGGCCAGAAGGGAACCCTACTGCATTGTTGGTAGAAGTATAAACTTGTTCAACCACTTTGGAGAGCAGTATGGAGGTTCCTTAAAAGACTCCACATAGAGCTCCCCTATGACCCAGCAATCCCACTTTTGGGCATTTACCCAAATGATCACACACAAAACCATACTAATGCTACCAGCACAACTATGTTTATTGCAGCATTATTTACCATAGATAAGATAAGGAACAAACTCAGATGCCCCTCAGTAGATGAATGGATCAAGGAAATGTGGCATATATATACAATGGAATTCTATGCCTCCATCAGAAAGAATGACATTTCCCTATTTGTTAGGAATTGGAAAGACTTGGAAAGTATTATATTAAGTGAAATAAGCCAGGCCCAGAGAAACATAGGTCCCATGGTTTCCCTTATTTGCAATAATTAGTACATGTGTAGGACAAGCAGAAAAGGTAAAAAGCTATGTACATATGACCATATAAGATGATGTTAAGCAAAATGAACCCCCAGATAGGGACACAAATATCTTTTTTCTTTCTTGCTATTGTTTCTAATGTATTTATAATGTATGATGTGATTTTTTTGTTTCTTTGTATGTTCCCCCCCCCCATGGTATAACCCCTGTTTTCACTCTATTTGATGTCATTGTTATTGTTTCTAATGTATTTATAATGTACCATGTGATTTTTTTGTTGCTTTGTATGTTTCTCCCCTATGGTATAACCCCCGTTTTCACTGTATTTGATGTCGGTCCAATTTGGAGGTGAAGGGAAAAAAACAAAATGTTTAAATAAGGATACAGGTTGACCTATTGCAACAATGAAATGTACAAGACACTATGTTGAAAAAGAACTTTACAATTTAGGCCTGGGGCCTGGGGGGAGTGTAGTGGTGGGGGTGGAAGGGAAGGAATGGTAGGGGAATACCAAAGGAGGAAGTAACAATGCTTGTTAGGAAATGTATCCATTACTTTGCTCATGTAAGTGTAACCCCTCTGTACAACATTTCTACAATAAAAAAACTTACAAAAAAGAATTCCATTCTATATGTATACCACATTTTCTTGAACATTGGTCCATTGAGGGACATTTGAGTTGATTCCATATCTTGGATATGGTAAACAATACTGCAATGAACATGTTTGTTCTGGTGACTTTAGTGCATCCTGATTTGTGGTCATTTGAAGAAATGCTCAGGAGTGGGGTTGCTATATCATAGGGGAGCTCTATGTTCAGTCTTTTGAAGAACCTTCCTACTGCTTTCCAGAGTGTTTCAACATGTTTACATTCCCACAAACAGTATAGTAGTGTTCTCTTTTGGCCACATCCCTGCCAGCATCTGGGCACTAAGGTTGTCTGCATCTCTTATATATTATGAATAGTTTGTAGTAAATATGAGCATGCATCTTTTGGACTATATAGCAGTAGTAGGATAGATAAATATTATAGTGGATATTTTTTATATGCAGCCATTTTTTGGAGTTCTTACATTACTGATAGATAAATTAAAGACAAAGAGGTTAACAAAGTTATCTTTACATGTAGAAAGTAACATAGAAAAGATGATGTGATCTCCATCCACAGATTTTCCATAATTTATGCTACTAGTATTTTTATCACTATTATTATCTATATTGGGTCTCTTTTAGTGTACATTAATTATCTTGTGATCTATTTTCTTGGGCAACTCTTTGTAATATTGTGATTACTGGATGATAACAAATTATAGGATGCCATCTTCATTGGGTATAAGTCACTTTTCAGTGGTTGGTCATTTCTATGTTCCTGAAATATAAAGCAGGACCATGATTATGGTAATACACAACCAACAGAACTTTTATTCTGGGTTCTGCAATTTGGAAGCAGAATACATATCTGATAGGTTACGGTTTGCAAGCTTGGGAGGCTGTAGCATACCTTCTTCAGAATAAAGGGAAAACCTGGTTTCAGTTGCAGAAAATAAAGTCACAAATAAGTTATTCTGACCTAACAGAGGCCTTTTAGCAAAGAGAAGAAAAAGAATAAAAATTATCTAGAGAGTTGGGTCATTAAGTCATATGAGTAGGGCCCTAATAGTGGAATAAGTGTCCAAAGAGAAGGAAGAGATTTTTCTCTGGGTATGCACAAGAAAAGGAGGTCATATTGGCACCCTGTAAAACATTGCCATCTGCAAGCAGGCAGAGAGGACTGGGCAAGAGCTGACTTTCTTGGCACTTGGATCTCAGATGTCCTTTCTTCAGAATGATGTGAAATAATGGTCTGTTTTGAAGCTCTTAAGTAAATGGCATGTTGAGTTGAAGTTTGAGTTAACTGAATTCATTTATCTACTTAATACTTATCTTAGTTTGAAAAATTCCCTAATGCTAATTGCTAACTCTGTGCCTCATCTTTTTATGTGTACCATTCCTTAGTTTGACACCTTTTTCTTCTTCCCCCTTTTTCTTTGGGGGGGGGAGGCTTGATGAGCTTAGGGCCTGGGGTTGTTCCTGCCCTTTTTTGCACTGGCACTCCACCAGCTGAACGCCAGATCCAGTTCCAGCTTTTTTGGGTCGTTCTTTGGAGGTCAGCAGTTTGACTGTAGTTTTGGTTTATTCCCTTCTGTCACTATTTTTGTCTTCTGTACCCTCTTGTATATAAGTTTATCTGACATGGGGAGGGGAGGAGGAGGCACAGAAATGGGGAGACAAAGGGTGAAGTATTCAGCAGGGAAACACACTAGACACTACGTTGAAAATGAATGGTCAGAAGTCAGGAGGAGAAAAACTGGGAAAGAATGAGGGAGGGAGTGACACTGTTCAAAAGAAAATGCATTCATTTCCTGACTCATCTAACTGAAACCCCTCTATATACCACTTTTACAATAAAATTAAAAATAAATAAATACAACCTGACTCCAGTTACCATAACTCACAAACTACAAACAACAACAACAAACTGTGTTCTGTAAAAACAAAACAAAAGAACTTCACAGACTTTCCTATGTGAGCTGGCTTCGAATTATGATCCTCCCACCTCAGCCTCCTGAGCAGCTAGAATTAGAAATGTGAGCCACTGGAGTGTGGCTCTTCTGTTTTCAATTTTAACAGATATCTAAAATTTTCTAGGTATATAACTTTAACCAAGACATTTCAAATTCCTCATGTCTTTATCTGTAAAAGAGAATGAAAAGCCAGGGCCAGGTAGCTTTTACCTGTAAGTGCAGTTACTCAAGAGGCAAATAACTGAGGATCATGGTTCAAAGCCACCCTAGACAGAAAAGTCTGTAAGATTCTTATCTCCAGTTGGCCCACAGAAAACCAGAAATGCAGCTGTGGTTCAAGTGGAAGACAAATATCCTGGACTGAAACAGCTAAAGGAGAGTACCTGGTCCCTGTGTCTAGCTCCAATACAGGCCCAAACAAAATAAAAACAAAGAAACCATTATTAATCCTGACCTGCTGACCTTACAGGAGTTGTGAAAGAGCTCTCATTGCCAAGAACACATTGAAAAGTTATGCTTTATGCTGTTTCAAGCTGCCTTTCTGGCCAAGTTCCCTGTGTCTGCTTCCCATTAGGAGGGTCCCATCTCACCACAGAAATGCTTTCTGTCAAAATCAGAAAATAAATCCAAAGATAGAGAACTGAGATAGTTATTAATACATAATGGAACCAACCAAAGAGAAACAAAAACATACATCTACCAGCATATTTTGATATGAAAAAGCAATTACCAGAAATAAATGTGTGTTCAAGATGACTTCCCTCATTCAAAAAGAAAAAGGTCCACCACCAACCAGCCCAGTGAAACACAGGACCCATTTCCAGAGGCAGAACAACAGTGTGATTCCACTGCCCCAAAATTCAGAGCTGTGATTGATAAGAAAGCTAAAATACACAAGACAAAAAGACATGGTTGAGGATACACATCAGGCATTCAGTGAGTCATGCTTTGTGTTTGACCAATGCACTGATTTTTGTAGGAGTAAGAGGAGGAGGGCTTTAATGATGGCAGAGGATGGACCAGCACACGAGGGTACCCAGAGGGCTAGAGGATGGGGAGATGGAACGTGTCCCATTGGTCCCTACCTTTCCTCCTTGGACCAAGCTGAGGGCTCATGGGAACTTTTGATAATTAACCTGTCCTCCTCTTCTTTTGTGGCTAATGACTTGCTATCTTGAGAGTTGGCTTGTTGAAACTTGAAGACATTAATGTCCATCGCATGCAAGCTTTCAGTTCTCAGGACAGCAGAGGCACGGTTCCAGACAGTTCGGCTGCTTGTCATCAGACCATTCAAAGTACTCAGGTTTTAATGTGACTGACATTTACTGGCAGAAATTAAAAATATATGAGTGTTATTTTCAGGTGTGCCTATAGAAAACAGCTTATATTTAAGAAAAGGAAGAAGGAGGGAAGGAAGGAAGAAGGAAGGAAGGAAGGAAGGAAGGAAGGAGAGGAAGGAGTTGAAGGAAGGAAGGAAGGAAAGGAAGGAAGGAAGCCTTCCTTTCCCTCCCTTCCTTCCTTCCTTCCTTCCTTCCTTCCTTCCTTCCTACCTACCTTCCTGTTTTCACTGTATTTGATGTTGGTATAATTTCTGGAGGGGAAGGGAAAAACAAATTGTTTAAATAGGGATACAGGTGGACCCACTGCAACAATGAGGTGTACAAGTCATTATGTCCAAAAATGAACTTTACAACTTTGGCTGGGGGTGTGGGAAAGTGGGGAGGAGGGAGGTTGGGACAGGGAGATGGGAAGGGATGGGGAGGGGAAACAAAGGGAGGAGGCAACAATGCTTGATAAGAAATGTACTCACTACCTTGCCCATGTAATTGTAACCCCTCTGTATGGTATTTTCACAACAAAAAAAAGAAGGAAGGTGAGAGGAAGGGAAGAAGAGAGGGAAGGAGGAATGAAAAAAGAATATAGTCTACTATAATCTTAGAGTTAAGCACAAATATATGACAGTTAGCTAAATATTTTAAAGATTTTTATTCAATTCCATTTTTTAATAAGCCTAGTTTTATGGACCTAGTATATACAGTGTTATAGATTCTGAAATAAACCGAACTTGAATAAGAGTAATCTGGGCTTCAAGTTCAACTACTAAAAAATAATTTAATAATAAATTATATAACAAATAATATAATAAGTAAATAATTATATAATAATTAATTAAAATGCATTTAAGTTCATAAATATAGGAATCTGTTAAAGACATGTGTCATAAAATCCTTCTGAAAGATCTCTTTTCTCCTAGAGTTTCCAGAACACAATTTTGACAACAGAGTGAGAAATAGATTTCCAAATATTTCACATATATGGGATCATGAGTTCTGACAAGTTAGGGGCCATCTTTCACGTTTGTAAGCCTTGGAATTTTGATCACATGTATAAGCCTTTAGGTCCAATTTGCCGATGTATACTCCATATCTGTCAAATTGTTCCTGAGTTTTGCTTTGTCGCCCCAGTACTGATAATTGATTGTGCACACGCAAACATATGCATCCATACCCCCCTCCCACATACAAGATGGA
This sequence comes from Dipodomys ordii, assembly GCF_000151885.1. Lineage (NCBI taxonomy): Eukaryota > Metazoa > Chordata > Mammalia > Rodentia > Heteromyidae > Dipodomys > Dipodomys ordii. The sequence goes on from NW_012267298.1 coordinate 8,329,091, forward strand.
TTTATCTGCAGGAGGTGAATCTGCACAATCTATCCATAAATAGCAGAGAGCTAAGCCCCTCCCACCCCTCTATTTCCAGGCTTATTTCTGGAGTGGAGTTTCTGTACAGTTGAAGACTTTAGATCATAGTATGGAGCGACAGGTAGATAAATCCCTCTGGTGATGGACCTGACAGGTGGAGGTTCTCTTGAATAGCCAGGCCTGTGAGCAGACCGGAGGAGGCTGGGGCAGCATCTGCTCCTGCTGTTCCTGGAGGACTCTTGTGTAGCTTACTTTTAGGAGATCCTATTGGGATCAGTTTACGTTTAGATACAAATACTCAGCTGACTCAAATACTTCATGGGCCCGGTCTTTTGCAGCTGTTTCTTCCCTCTATAAAACTAGAAATGCAATAACCGACTTCCACTGGCAAAGACACAGAAAATCCAATCTTTTTAACCCTTCTCTGCACACATTGCACTTCAACAATGTACTGACCTTTCTGAGATGAATGCAGGTCACTGAAATTCAAGGGTCAAGCAGAAAAGAGGAGACGGTGACATTTGGAATCATCATCCATTAGGCTCAAGAAGGCCAGAGATCAGTATTAGCGGTTGGATATGCTTTGACTCACAGTGAACAATGTTTTACAGTTGTTTTCCCCCAGCTACTTTGCAGCTAGTATTTTTGAGCCTATTTGTTCTTGAATATCCAAGCTAGCCAGAATGTGAACCTTGGTAGCTGGAATCTTATTACAGATTGATATGATATTCCTGAGCAGTTAATAACTCTCACATTTTCCTCTTTATTAATTCTACCTGGAATTAGTGAGAAGAATTGAATTTGAGAACAGACTGTTCTTCTGTATACCACTTTGTTCTAGTCCCTTAAATTTTCATTTTCTTATGGAGACTTTGCTTAATCTTTAAATGGAAAGTCAGTAAATAAATTATAATCATTTGCTATATGAAAGGCACAGAGATGGGTACTGAGGCCTCAGCTGTAAGAAAGACAGATATGAGTGTATAATCCAGGCAGGAAGAGCAATAAATGCTGTGGTTTTTCAGATGTGTTGGTATAGTGATTGTAACTGTGCATAAAAGTATGTACAGCACCTGGTGCATACATTGATGTTGCTGTCAGAGCAATGAATCTTCTGTTTCCATGTTGTGTAGTCTGCAAAACTACATCTTAGCAGAGAGCCAGCTCTGCATTAGAGACACTTCTAGATGGTAAAGATATGATTTTAAATGAAAAGGCCACGTCTCCTCTTTGTCTCAGTATTCTTTTGAAGTCTACATAAGAAAATCTGTATGGATGTGTATTTAAGAAGATAGGGAGAATGTAATCAAGAATCCAATGTGAATCCTGCAGCATTCAGAAGAGTAAAGAAAGTTGTGGGTTGGGGAAGGGTGGGTAATAATATTGAAAGGGGTGACATTGATCAATATAGTTTTGTATTCATAAATTTCTTTGGTATACTACTTAAGGACAATCAAAACTAAAAAAAAATCAAATGAATGTGATTATTAAGCGATAGTTCAAAATGTGGGATCATGTTCCATTCCCTGATTTCTTTAGACCTGGGCTTCATTATACTCTATTCTACTTTCTAGCCTCTCCCTCTTCGCGTGATCACAGCCTGTTTGTGATGACAAACAAGTCACTCCACATGGTGCCTTCTTCACTCTTGGCTCTTGCCATTTAGATGGGACCTCTTCACTTTTGGGGTGAGAAAACATACAAGCAATCTCAGTAAGTGCTAAGTATATTTTTCCTTTACCTTTGAGAGTTTTAAACTGTCTCATTCCATATTTAAGCTGGTTGGTAGCAAACAAAGTCATGGCAGAATATGGTGAAGAAAGTTTACAGTACAGATATAACCTTTCAGACATTCTGTGCTCATGGAGAGACAGTGACAGGATGCTTCCCTTACAAAGTCTGGTGAAGACATCCATTAGGCACCAGCCCAGTGGAGGAGCTACATGCCTTTACATGCATTTATTGTCACTGTTCTGGCTGAGGGTTCTAATCATGCAAGTGAAGAAAAATGAATTTTGATCACATACTAGTTAATGACAAAGAAAGCATTCGAGCCCAAATCCAACCATCTTATTTTTCTATCCTATCTACTTTTCATGCTCTTGCCTTCTGAGCCTGAGTCACAGATGACAATTTACAACATAAATTATATCGACTCATAGCTTCAATACTTGGAACTGCTGAATAACAGGAAACACAGTCTGAGCCCCAGGAACTCAGATGATTTGCAGAAGCTTCCTAATACATAATTAAATCAGACATTGAAGAGGGAGGGGGAGTACTTTGCTGTTATCTCTTAATATTTTTGTTAGGCAGATGCAACTTCTGACTTCCAGGACCTGCTTCTGACTTCCAGGACCTGCTATTCCTCATTGTGACAGTTGTCTGGCTGCACAAACTTCCTGTGTGTATGTGAGGGCCAGGGCCTACTTCTCAAGGAAGCAATGTCCTATAGCAGAAGTCTTTGCCTAAGAATGAGTAGGCATAGGAACTCAGTGTCCCAGAGGCTGTATTGGGATCTGGATGGGATAGGTTTGGGGAATGGTCCAACGCCATCATCTTCAGCAGGATTAGGCTCTTGTGGCTGACAGAGAAACCTGCTTCCTCATGAATGCACATATTATTGGTTCCTTCTTTGGATCATTTCCCAATTTCCCTACTGGTTTTCCTCAAAATCACTTTCGAAGGGAACTATTTACCCTCATATCCTTGTCTCTGAACTTGCCCCTGCCAAAAGAAAACAAAGAGGAAAAAAAAAACCCTAAAATCCCCAAACAGCCAAAGATACATTGATACAGAAACTTTCCTGAATATATACATGAGTTAACTTCTGTTTTGAGTCTAGGGATACAACAGGGAACTAGACAGAATAATTTCTTGCCCTCAGAGTGCTAAATAAATATTTATGTTTTTCCTTCTTGGGTATTTCTCTAAGCTGAAGAAAGGAAGGAAGAAAAAGAGATGATTTTAGCTTCAGATTCCTGAAACAACAAGGCAGGTATCAAATCATAATGCATGATAACCTTGTATTTTTATAGCCAAAAAAGTGTACAAAAGCATTTGCCTGTACTAGCTCAGAGACAGTCCCTTGGAAAACGTCTTCAGGGATGTTGGGAAGCAATCACTGTTTCCATTTCACAGAGGAGAAAAGCGAGGCTTGCAGACATGATGAATTCCCAAGCAAGCAAGCAAGGCTTAGACTCTAAAGTCCACTATGATTTCTTCTTCCCCTCCACAGCCCATGTCATTCCAGCCTCACTGACAAGAAGACAGAGGCTGCGTAGAAAATGACCATTTCCAGTAATCCCAGCCTGTTGCTGAATTACATCAGATTAGGTCAGGCGGATTAGGTCACTGCTGGGAAAAGCTGCTTCCATGGCCCATTGATTTGCTCTCACTGGACATTTCTTTTCCTGGCAGAATGGTTTGTCGATGATATTAGGTAAATGTAACTTATTGTGCATTACTGAAGTTTGTAACTCCAGGGAGGTGAATAAAAGTAAGGAAAAATGGCGATTGCTTAAAATAAGAGTTTCAAATGTCAGTGTGCATTGGGGAGTTACCATGGAGATCAAGTCATTGAACAGCTCCCTGCATGACACAGTGGCAGGAATGCAAGGCTGGAACGGGCACCTGATACATCTCCACGGACTTCTCATCCTGACAAATACATCTGCTGGCAGACCGGCTCAGGTTCATTCCAACTCACAGGCAAAGTATAACCTGGGTGGAGATGACCAGCAATTCAACCCACCATGTGGAACCAAGTGAAAGTAAATGTAACTGGAAATATTCTTTACATCTATTATTCCAAGAGCAATGAAAGCAAGCAGAAGGCTATTTTGGACATTTGTTGGTCGAATCCTATAGGTGAGGCCTTTGCCTATATATAAAGCATATATTTAAATTCCAGAGGTACAGGTATTCATCTTTATGTAGGCAATGTGGACAATGTGACTGAAATGATCACTATTACTCAGCATTGAAGGGCAAGTCCTTGGATCTGAGAGGTGGTGCAGGGTTTTCTTTGTCTCTTACCTTGTTAATGATGTCTGTGGACGTGAAATTCTTTTCTTAATGAATAATTCAGCATGCCTAGTAGATTTTCCTCCTCTAAGCAAGTCAGTTGAATCATTGATACATACCACTGAATTTATTTCCCAAACTACTAACTGCTCTTAGTCCAATCTGTACAGCCTTCTCCATTGAGATATCATCATGTCCTCACATTCTTCTCTGTGTTTAATGGCATCTAAATTAGGAGACATAGAATCTAGGCTTTGTTTTCTCCCCAGTAAAGGTGAATCCTTGTGTGCTTAAGTTATCAATCCCTGGGGATGGAATCAATCTATATTGATTTGCTTTTGTATATAAATAGGGTACCATTGTATATTAAGTAGCCATTATACATAAGAACTCTGATAACAAGTCTTTAAGTTTTACATTAAAGGGAATTCAGCAAAAGTGAAACTACTGTAAATGGTAGATCTGTACATGACATAAAGGTGTAGGATTCGGATTTCACAATCAGTGAAGAAGACAAAAGGAATGGGACAGAGCTGGGGACAGCGCAGAATAAGCTCAGAATGTGGCGGAAGATGATTGGTTGCTCAAGAGGGAGGAGCACAGGACTCTACTACCAATCCCTTATGGTCTAGATGGGCAGATGAGGTTGGGATTTAGCAACTCAAAAAGAACGCATTAGTGGCCAGTGTTGGTAATAATTATAAACATTCCAACATTTTTTTAATTTTTAGATCAGTTCAACCTTAAAAGTTTAATTCAGTCATGTCTTGGAGCAAGAGTCAAAATATATATACAGAAGATTACAAAGGAATATGTGAAAGCACAGCTTCCAGGGAACACAAGTATGCAATTGATGAAAGGAGAGAGAAGGGGCACTAGTGCGGATGTGTCTGCCTCGGGTGGAAGATTCACTTACAGTAGATTAGGCTGTCAAACATTAGATCTCAGGGGCTGGGAAGGTGGCTCAGTGGTAGAGTGCTCGCCTTGCATGCATGAGGCCCTGGGTTCCATTCCTCACAACCATATAATCAGAAAAAGTTGAAAGTGGCATAGCTCAAGTAGTAGAGTGCTAGCCTTGACTGAAGAACTGAGGGACAGCACCCAGGCCAAGTCCAAACCTCATGACCGACCAAAAAAAAATAGATCTCACCTTCCTGAATCATTTGTCCATGTGCTATTTGGTCTACAAGTTTTGACTCATAAAACAAGAAAATTGAGCACATTTCCAAAATTCTGAAGATGAATTTACACAATTGGACTGTTTGTTTTTAGTAAACAGACACTGGATACTTCTGTAGGTGTTGAAAATCTTCTGCATCCTGTTCAATAGGCTGGGTTAGCTTCCCTTTGGGTAAGAAAGCTTTGCAGAGGGGACGGAGACCAAACAGAACAGCATTCACACACTATCTGCCTTCTGATTTTATAGGTTTACATATCCTAAAGCATATACATCCATAAGGACACTCAGTATTTGTAAACTCTGGTTAAGAATTCCTGTTATAGGCTCGATACAATGGTGGCTCATTCTGCAATCCCAGTGACTCAGAAAGTGAAGATTGGAAGGATCTTGATTCAAGAACAAGCCCAGAAAGAAAGCAAGGGAGGTCCCATGTCAATCAACTAGCCCTGTTGGGTGATGTTCACCTGGGGCTCAGCGACCTAGGAGGCTGTAAGTAGGAGTATTGTGGCCCAAGTCTGGTTGGTCCTAAATGAAAAATGTAAGAACCTACCTGAAAATAATTAAAAGCATAAAAGGTCGGTGTATATGGCAGGACCAGTATGTCCCACCTCTGGAATACTGCCCTACAAGTGTGGTAGAGCACTTACCTAACAAGTGCAAGACCCTGAGTTCAAACCTCAGCATTTCCTCCACTCAAAGAAAAGCTCCTGTTTCATGTTACATGGTGAGTTCACAAATAATTTATAGAAAATTTGCTTTTCTATTGTAGAGATAAAGAAACTGAAATATGCAGAAGTGGCTGGACCTTTCCACCCTTACACGATTTAGACAAACCAGACATATTCCAGAAATGCTGTCACATTCTATCCCACTGTGTTCTCCTGCCAATCATCTCTCTCATGGCTTGGATAGATGGTAGCTGGTAGGAGTACACAAAGATTCTGCAGAGTATATTTAATATCTTCCTGCAAGAGTAGATTAAAAAAAAAACTAGAGTCCAAGATAAGAAGGGCATCTCTTCAAGCTTCCTTTTCAAAAAAACTGACAGGATGAGCTTTTGAGTGTGTAAATTGGGCACACACAGAGAGACAACAAGAGCACTCCATCCTGTGGAAGCTCACACACTGGCACTCTTCAAATATTCATTTGCTTCCCTGTGCTGAACATCAATTAACCATAAGTCAGTTTCACAATCCCATTACACTCTTGTTCCTTTGGCTACAACTGAGTCTTTCTCATTCAGCAGGCAATCAATGAAAGATAGATTTTCCAGACTTAATTGAATCTTCCATATTCAAGACTGCCTTCTCCATTTGATCAGAAAAAAAAAAAGGATATTTAAACAGACTCTTGTCTCTCGAACGTCAACATCTCTTAGCTGGCCTTGAAGCATTCTTCAGACCATCCGTCTTCCTTTGTGCTGTATCTTTACCTCTGATTCAGGCTGTGAGACATTTAATGGTCCAGAATATATCGTTCTCATCTTTGTACCCTAACTTCTAGCATTCTATAGTTGAGTTAACATATTTTTATGGAGTAAAATTTTGTGCAGTATCTTCTTTATGTTGTGGGACATAGCAGCAAACCCAGCAGAGCCTTTGTCTCCATGGTGCTTTATCTACATTAGAGGAAGCAAGGAGGAAATGGAGGTAAGTGAATGGATAATATCATAGTAAGTACTGATAGGAGGATGCAGATTTGATGTTTGATCATTGGATATTGCCTGCAGTGGTCTCATTGGAGCAAAGACCTGAATGAAGGGGACCAGAACACAGTTGATATCTGTGGGGGCAGAAGAATGGGGAGAGGAGGGAGCTCCAGAGATGGGGCTGTGTGTGTGGGTGCTGAGGACAGGAATGTGTGTGGGATGCTCCTCCTGTGTGGGTGGAGAACAATGCCCCCTTGTGGTGCAGATGCACCCGCACCTGTAGCTCTTCAATATCCTGTCTCCTCGCAAGCACCAACACCGAAAACAAGACTTATCTCAGACCAAACCAGCCACAGATGTTTTAATCCTGTGGTGTGTGTGTATCGTGCCTCAATCTGAATATACTTCATGATCTGTAAACGTTAGCTGTCCTTCTCACACCAGTGTCCTCATGTAATGAGCTCTGTAACAGGCACAAGGTTGGAGCTGCTGGGTGGTCAGGGCTCTGTGCCCAGCCATGGCCTCACACACACACACACACACACACACACACACACACACACACACACGTGTGCTTCCTTCTGAGCAGGTCACAGGGGTGTGACTCTTCCGGATGTATGGCTGGGGATCTCTGGTGATGGAGTACTGCATCAGTCCACTCAGTCATCCGGCTCCACACACAGGAGCACAGCTTTTTGTTCAGAAGTCCTTGCTGCACTGCCTGTGCACGTGTCAGGAACTGCTTTCTATTCGATCACTACAAGATGGACAATGACCAAGCCGATTTCTTGAGGATGCATTGGTCAAAGTCTTGTATGAAACGGGCACCACATTAAGGAGCAGTATAAAGGACTCAACTACAGTTCCTGAAGGGTCATGCGTCCAGGGGTGAGGGTTCAATGGGGGAAGTGAAGTTCTGGGTCACTAGCAAGGGTGGAAGTCAGTATTTCCCACCGGCGTTGAGATGCAAGGGGAAATCCACCGGTACCTGTTGAGACCTAAGACGCGAAGAGGCTGCAGACTTGAGACAGGTGTGCTGTTTCCACCTATTCTAGTTAGCCCACAACCTCCCAAGTTTTATAATTAAAAAAGCCTACACCTTAGCTGGGCACTGCAGTTACCCTGAGCAGCAGAGACGATCAGAGTTGGAGAGCCCTCCTGGGCAAAATTGTTGTCAGATCCATTAACCCTCACAAAAATCCAGTAATAGTGGTACACAGCTGTCATCTCCGCTATGCAGAAAGCGCATGTGGGATTGCAGTCCAGAATAACCTGGGTAACATGGAAGGCCCTATTTGAAAAAGAACAAAAGCAAAAAGTGATATGAATGGGCCTCAAGTATTAGAACACCAGCCCAGCAAGCTCATGGCCCCAAAGTCAAATTCCTATCATAAAGAAATGTACTTTAGAAGACAAATAAGGGCCAGCTAAACAAAGCTCTTGCCTGTAATTTCAGCAGCAATGGAGGAGGCAGAGATCTAGGAGATAACCATTCAGAGAAGCCTGTGAGCTTTCATCTCCAAAATAACCAAGAAGAAGCAGGGCTAGAGGCATGGCACATATGGTGGAAGGTCAGCTTAGCAAGTCAAGTAAACATGAGGCTCTGATTTCAAGCCCCAATCCTGAGAAGTGGGGTGACAGTGGAGAAAGAGAAAAAGAATAGAGGAGAGAGAGAGCAGGGGGGGGAGGGAGGGAGAGAGAGGGGAGAGAGAGAAAGAAAAGGATGAGGTAGATGAAACTGTTTGACTCAGTCAGCTGCTGATATTAGTCAATAACTCTCAGGACAAAGCCCAAATACCAGGGACTGTGTAGGCATCCGTAAGGGTTGGTTGTGAGCACTCAGAGGCACAGTGGAGATGATGGAGGGTAGAAATGAGAAGTCAAATGGAAAATATGTCTGAGAGTGGAGGAGCGGATAAGCTGTTCGTTTGCTGGTGGGCAGAACTTGAATAGCTGCCTTCTGAGGTCCAGGAGCTGTTTACAGAAGACAGCTCACATGCCTGTGTGTGGAGTTCAGAGCTCTCTAAGAGCTGTGGTTTGACTTTTTAGTCCCATCATCACCATTTCCCCGTGTATATCAGCACAGGTACAACTTAACACAATCACTAGGTATGACTTAACACAATCACTAGGTATGACTGAACACAATCACTAGGTATGACTTAATACAATCACTAGGTATGACTGAACACGATCACTAGGTATGACTGAACACAATCACTAGGTATGACTGAACACAATCACTAGGTATGACTGAACATTCTTCCTCCTAACTGTACCTACCCCTGCTGTCTCTCAGATCTTCCCTTTTTATCTGGAATGTAAATAAACTACCTCCTGCAGAGATGACAGCCTAATCTTGCTGCATTCATCTTAGAACTCCTGTAACACGCTACCCAGTGTGTGCATTCCATCAAGTTTTGCTCTGTTTAAAACTGAATTGACGAAACAAAATGTAATGGAAAGTGCCCTCAGGCCGCCTCTCCGCAAGTATCCAAAATGGCATGAGGAATTTAATGAGAACAGGAGGATGGCTTTGCCTCAGAAACTCCTTACAGGCCTATTTTTGTGGCACAACGTGTTCACTTATCCACTTTGCTAAGAAACCGACTGCTGAAGGAAGGCAATTCTGGAGCCTGTCTTCTTCAAATTAAAACTTAATATAGGATCCAAGACAATATTGGATTTTGCCAACAGGGATGAATTTGTGGAACAGTTGAACAGCTTTTCCAGAAAGAAAAAGAGATTTATATCATTATCAATCAAAAGTGCACATTGCTAGGTTAAAAACCGGAAAGCTCAGGCTTTCACAACTTTGGCTAACTAAGAATATGTTCAGACACAATAATTCAAGCCAGATGTCTCTTCTCTGACTCAAATGTTGCAAAAGAACATAAGCTATTTGTGCACACATTTAATGGCTAGCTATCATGCATCTGTCACACTTGAAGGCAGGTGGTAAGGTAACTCCTTGGCTTGGATTAATTTCTTCATTTTAGCCTTAGCATTTCCATTTGTAATGAGGGGTGTGGACACTTTCCAAAATAACATGCAGAATAAAGGAATAACTGGTTTATTAAGTAGCCACTTTTCTACAGTTGTAGCATGTTCACTTTATTCAACATTGCTAGGGAGGATTTCTAGGACTTGCTTGGGGGTGTCATTTCCACACACAGATTGGTGCTTCAGGAACCCTCAGTGGGCGTGGCTTCTTCCAGGCTGTCCCCCGTTTTGTGCTAGATGCATTTGAATTTCCATGTACACTAAGGCAAGCAGCACCTTCACAAGCGTTATCTTATTGCAGGGAGTGGAGGCTGACAGACATTTTTTTTTACTGTGAAGGGCTGTATAGTAAATACATTCATTATGGTATGAAAATAACTATGGAAAATATGTAAATGAGCGAGTTTCACTGCATGCTAGTAAGACTGTACTCACAAAACAAGATAGCGCAGCATTGAACCATGGCACTTGGATGACAAAGCATAGCATATGAAATCTGTGACTTCATACATTCCAGATAAGACACAGGGGCAACATGTCAACTTACAAATACAAATAAAAGATGATGTATGTACTAAATCATCCTTAACTCTCCTCCCGCCCTCGTTCCTTCCCTACTTTCCTCCCTCCCTCGCTCTTCCTTCCTTCCTTCCTTCCTTCCATCCTTCCTTTTCTTCCTTCCTTTTCTCCTTCCTCCTTTTAATTTTTGTTTTATTTTGTTTCTGTGAAAACTTAGTAGCCTAAGGACTGAACTCTGAGTGGAAAACATGGGATTTAAAAACTCTCAGGCTTAGACTTCAGGTGACACACTGAGATGAAGGATAGTTATGTAGGGAAGAAAAAAGAATATGAAAAGTGATGGAGAGAATAGCAAGGGGAGAGATTTGGCTGGTTATTTCTGACCCATGGCTGGCTGATACCTGGCAACAAGAACACACTTGCCGACAAAGTAGTCAGGATGTCTCTGGGTTCACCAAATAGCTGCGATTGTGTAGGCAATGCCCTCAGATTCTGCACCTCAAAAGCCCTTATCTGTAAAACACAGAAAATTTGAACCTACTTTTCAAGTTTGGAGTGAGAAATAAGTTGATAAACCATATACATTTAGCGTAATGTCTGATATGTGGTCATTTCTTAATAAGCATTTACTATTAGTAATAGTTATATGAATAAGTGAATGAGCATTGAATAATAAAATATCACATTCAAGGGTTTCATATTTTACTGTCAGGAGCTGAGCGAGCCCCACTGGGAACAGGTGCACACACCAGCCCCAAACCCCAGGCTAGATAGACAGTTTTGAGGAATTCCTACTGGCTCATTGAAAATTGGCCCTTTTATTGGCATGCTGTCAAACATAGTGAGAAATATAAGGTATAATATTTATAATCACCTGTTTACCTCACATTTATGTCTGCATCTCTGAAACTATCTTTAGGTCAATTCCATTAGGTGGGGAATATTCCCCACCTTCTAATGGTAGATAGTGGATCACCACTGCCCTCCTTTCTACTGTATTTATTCTTCTTCATTAAGATGACTCCACTCAGCAGTGTACCTGGAAACAGCATCACCTTCTCTATTTGTTTCTGTTACTGTTTTGTAGCTCCTAAGTCACTCCATCCCATACTTGGCTCCCCTGCTCTGAAGAGAGGAGAGACAGAAGTGTTCAATCAAACTTTAAGACTTGAGGCCTGGGACTTTGTCTGCAAAGGTTGATAGTATAACAAGGAAAGAATTCAAGACACAATGCATAGCAGATATGATGTGTCAGTGGTCTGGAAGGGCAAGCACGAGAGAGCCTGGTGAAGAAGAGGAAATTAGGAGGGTATTATGGGTAGAGAGAACAGCAGATGTAGATTAACTGCTATGTGCAGAATACAAATCATCTGTATGGAGGAGTTGTCAGTCCTTCATCCATATGGCTTCCAAATATCAACACAGAGAGAGCCTTGTCCTTACCAAAGTAGCGTCTTCTCAGTAGGCGAGGCAATTGTCTAGGTTAGAGCAAAAATAATGACTCTGCTTTCATCTTTAAGATTCCCTTCTCCAAGTTATCCAAAAATACATCCTAAGGAGTAGATGACAGGGACTGGAGTGACTGTACCCTGCAGTTATCAGAGCATTCCTCTTCCTGCTTCTCTGTTTCTCCCCAGCAGTGATTATAGCCTCAGGCTCATGGGTGAGTCAGGCCTTGACCAGTGCCACGTCCTCCAGTGAGCTGTGGGGTGAGGAGTTGGTGCAGGTGGCTTAAGTCTGCCGCAGTCACAGTGATTTCACAAGCCCTGGGGAAGTGCCCTTGCTTACACCCTGGGAGAGGCCTGATCCTATTGTTTCTATCCATCAAGGAACCCATCTCTCAGCATATAATTATAGCATGTATTTCTCATTTGCACTCTGCATTTCTCAATTATGGTGGGTAGTTTCCAGGAGATCAGAAATGTATTCTGCTGTATTTTATGGAGACCACAAGCATGAATATAATGTGCAACTGAGTGGTCTGGGGCTCTCTGTCCACCTCACTTCTTTTCAGAGACTGGACTGCACTTAAGATTGGGCATTTTTTTGATATTGTAATCACTGACATCTTCTCTTCCAATATGTTTTAGTTAAAATGAAGCATCATTTTTTCAAAAGATATCTATTTAGGTATTGATTTATAAGAGTAATTTATATAAAATACACAAAGGGAAAAATAATAGTCCTTAACAAGTAAAGGCAAACTGCCTAAGTTTGTTAACATCAAAAGACAGTACATACAACAATAGGTATAAGCCTTATTTCAGGAAAGGTTTAGTGGAAAATGATGTTTTACCTGAACGATAGTATTAGACTTTTCTGTGAATTGGTATGGTTAAGTATAAAGCTATGGAACACTGGCCTAAGGAATAGCCCGCACACCTGTGAACATTTATGGGTGTTTCTCTGAGGTAGTGTCTGAATTAGTATTAAATTGGCAGATGAAGCAGAGAAGATGCCCATCCCAATGCAGAAGGGCCTATCTACTGAGAGCCTCAATAGAGCAAAAATGTGGTGAGAGGGTGAATTTGCCATTTCTGCCTAGGCTGGTCATTCATCCCTTTCCTATGGTAGTCATTCCCCTTTTTCTGCTCTTGGGTATTGATGCTTCTTGCTCTTAGACCGTCAGAGCCAGATTTTGATTCAGCTAGTTGGCTCTTCTGATTCTTGGGCTCTAGAATTTTCAGGGTATGTATATTACTATTATTCCTGAGTCTCTTGCTTGCAAATGGAAAATCATGGGACTTGTTGGCTTCCATAACGATGTGAGACAATCTTCAGGAACAATCAGTCAATCAGTCTGTCAATCAATCAATCAATCTACCTATCTAGCTATTATTTACCTTACTTCTATTATCTGTCTATGCATTATCTATTTATCTACCAGCTTCATATTTACCATCTATCCCACTGTATTTGTCTACTATTTATTTATTTATTTAATATTGGTTCAATTTCTCTTGGGAATCTTTTCTCTTGACTAACCCCGATTATGGTAAAGAATGATAGTTGAGAAAAAAATTCGAAAATGATTTTCCTAGATTGGTTTATAATTTCTGGAATTGGCTATTTAATCTACTTCGATGCAAAGAACAAATTATTCTACTCTAGTAGTAAGAGGAATAAACTATGTACAGATACTGATGATATTTACATCAAAAATTCCCAATCACTTACAAAAAGAAAGAACTAGGTGATTCTGTATATGATATCTTTGAATAATTTTTGAAAATTAATGAGCATAGGATATTGATTGATCACTTCTAATGTTAGTAAACAAAATAGTAAAAGAGAGCATAGATTTAATTTCCAACTCAGTTTCCAAACAGAAATGAAGAACTTGTTGTTGGAAACAAGAGGAAAGGCAATTCTTGTTATAAAGACAAGGTGGGCTTGGCGCCGGTGGCTCACACCTGTCATCCTAGCTACTCAGGAGGCTGAGATTTGAGGATAACAGTTCAAAGCCAGCCAAGGCAGGAAAGTCTGTGAAACTCTTATCTCCAATAAACCACTAGGAAACTGGAAGTGGTGTTGTGGCTCAAGCGGTAGAGCACTCGCCTTGAGCTGATGAGCTGAGGGACAGCACCCAGGCCCAGAGTTCAAGCTCCTCGACTGACAGAAAAAAAGAAAGAAAGAAAGAAAAAGAAAAGAAAAAGAAGAAAGGAAAATAAAAGGAAAGTAATTGCTTAGTAAAAATCAAGGCAGATGTCAAGATCTGAGAAATTCTCATTTTATATGTTTTAAAGTTGAGAAAACAAAGAGGGTGGAAAATACTCCATTAATAGAGAGACAAGTGTAGTTGAGAAGCACAGACTCGACCAGCCCCTGCAGAATAAGTACTGGCAGCAGGCCTTGATGGGGATGATATGGGAAGGAATGAAAGGCAGCTTTCAGAGTTCCTCAGTTTTACAGATCAAAACCAATAGAGAACATAACCTAATTTTCAAGGCAAGGGGTAATAGACGATAAAGGTGTTTCAAGTTTCTGCAAACTGATTCCATAAGCCATTGCCTTGTTTTCAACCAGCCAGAGTTGTGGGCATGGAGCTACTAGGGCCATGGATGTGACTTCTGCTGTGTAGAAATATGGAGACGGACCAACATGTCAGTTGGTCTAGAAGGTATTACATCATGAAAGCAACCCCAGAGGGGTCAGCTTGGTGTACACATCTGTAACCTAGGGGCATGGGAGGTAGAGGTAGGAGAATAACAGTCAGAGGCTAAGCCCAGGCAAAAGTGTGAGACTCTATCTAAAACCAAACATTACTAAAAATGCTAGGTCGGGTTCAAGAGAGAGAGCCCTTGCCTAGAAAGGAGGGTTTGAGGTCATGACCCAGTACTTCCAAAACAAACTATAGAGCTGTCTAGCCTATCCCTTGGGCAACATGAGAACACAGCTTCTCCCAGAAAGAGACAGAAGATCACTCATTGGTATTTTAGCCTGTAAGAATTAAATAAATCTCTGATGGTTACAAGATTTCCAGTTTATCATGGATTATATAACAGCCCAAGTGGACTAAGAAATGATACTTCATAGCATTTCTTGCATATTTTATATATATATGTGTATATATATATATAGAGAGAGAGAGAGAGAGAGAGAAAGAGAGAGAGATACTTATTGACAGCATTTATTTATAGGTTATTGTCTCAGATTATTCATGATGGTAGAGAGTTGAACCTAAAGAGATGTTTACTCCTACTGTGCAAAATATTAGATTAACACAGGCAAAATGGCCACTAGAGAGAGAAGTTCATTTTGTTCTGGATAGATGATTTGAATTTTGCTCCTTTTTTATTCTCTAATAAAGGAACCTACTCTAAAACTGATTCTGGGTGATGTTTTCAGCCTTGGGGAGTCAGGATTCTAGGACAGAGAAAATACAAAGATGATCTCATCGAGCCTTGTAGATCTCCATTCTCCCTGAATCCCAAGGGGACATGTTACTTTTAGCTCAATATTTAGAAGCATCCATTTCATATGGTTTGTCTTGGTGTTAGTAAAAACTAACAGGGCACTAGTGTACTTAATATCATACTTTTGTTCATATCCTATGCCCAAGTATTTAGATAACATCTGACAATTATCCTAAATGAAACCTTTCTACCAATCTATCAATCTTTCAACTCAACTCTCATATGTAATAATGATTTCCCTGCACTGATTTCTACTTTGTTCTTCACCAAGTCTTCAGTAACTCCTGTTCTTCCAATGGCTCATTCATGCTAAACACGAATTGTTGGCTACAAAATAGGACAGTCTGGCCTTTCCTTGGGGTCCAATCTCATACCTTCCAGTTCTCCATCCAGTCTTCTCTGTCATGAATATACTGTTTCTTTTTTAATAATGTAGCTAATTTTCCTTCCCAGGGCCTTTGAACATGCTTTTCGTTCTACCTGGAAGGTTCTTGTCACTTTGTTGCCATATTTCTCTCAAACAATGCTTGTTATCTTTGTTAATGCCTTCTCCCCATTGTCAGGTTTTCTTTATCATACCAAAATGGATGTCGTTGCTTCATCTATCAGGATCTGTCTAAGATGATTTTTATTAAACATCTCTTTCTATCATTTAAGTGGGAGTTCCAGGTTGATCAGGATCCAAGGCTGGTGTATTCAGTGCCATTTTTCAATACTAAAAAAAACTACTACTACTACTACTACTAAAACTACTAATACTTGGCAGGAATTTGGAATGTAAGAGATTGTGGATTAACTGAAGACAGTGTCACCTTAAACTTAGAAATAGATGTGTATCATGTGTCGAGGTATGTGTGTGTGTGTGTGTGTGTGTGTGTGTGTGTGTGTGTGTGTGTGTGTGTGGTATACCAACCAGTACAATGTGTAGCTTTGTTGGGCTGGGATTCACTTATACAGTTGATATAAAAAGAAGAATTTGTTGTCTCCATGATTTCCCAACAGTGATACCACAAGGCTTTTTGCTTCTTTGTGTTTTTCAGAACAAAAAACATAGTTATGCAAAACATTAAAAAAAAGTGACTCTGTGAATTTCATTCAAATTTCCATGGGAAATGCTGGGGGAAAGTTTTCAGTGCACAACATAGAGCAAGAAAATAGAGAATTTACAATCAGACATTTATAGCCCAGTGCCAACAACACAGGAACCACTTTGCTTTTGGCCCATTGCTGTCCGGTTTCTGTCCAAGACTCATGCATCATCCAAGACATTTTTATCCCAATGAGTTTAATGGTATGTGAGCATTTCCAAACTAGCATGAGCACCAGCCAAAGACAAGCCAAACCAACCAGAAACCTAAAGGTGATTGAGATTCCTTTATGAAACAAATTTATATGCTGACATCAATTTATGTGTTAAAGGATATCATGCCTTCATGAGCATTGGTTTCCTGATGAATTCGCTTGCTTGGAGTAAGAAGATCTTTCTTCAGAGCCGGGCACCTCTGTGAACTATCAATGGTAGGTAGAAATTGCCAGTCAGAGCAGGGGGTTTAGACACATAGCGTTCAACATCTGAAATAACTTCTGTTAATTCATTTTCTGCTGCTAATAATTAAAATATGCAAAGCAGGTTAATTTTATAGTAGATTTATTTTAGACCATAGTTCTAGAGGCCTACAAGAAAGGGAGAAAATCTAGTGATGCCTCTCTCACTGTCCATGTCCTGATACAGGGCAGATGAAGCCTCTCAGTCTCTCTCTGTCTCTCTGTGTCTCTGTCTCTGTCTCTCTCTCCATGCATCTTCTGGTCTCATTTTTTTAAGCATTTATTTATTTATTTGTAGTTGTACAAAGGAGTTGCCACTTGACAAAGCAATTTATTAATAGTGTGCATCTTGATGAATGATGCCCCTTTCAACATTCACACTCATCCCTACCTCCCTTCCCCAACCCTCCCTCACTCTTCTAAATTTTGTAGGATATACCTTGAATTCTGAACTGCATTCTCCCCTCTTCTCCTGTATCTCTTCTCCTTGACCCAACCCCAGCCTTTGTGAGTGCTATGTCCTGCTGTTTATTCTGCTGATTTTTGGCTCTTCCTTTCTAAGGAATTACATGGAATTCTCCCTTTAATCTACAGTATTTCAGTTAATACATTTGTATATACTTGCATAACACCTAATGTATTTTCTTATAAGTATATAACTATACAAGCTAAATTTAACTTCCACATGTAAGAGAAAACATTCCAGGTGTTTCCATTTCTTTACAAATGGCACTATATTATTCTTTCTAATGGATAGTAAAATTCCATTATGTATATAGACCACATTTTCTTGATCTATTCATTCATTGAGGGGCATCTGGGTTGATTCTACACCTTGGGTATGGTAAATGGTGCAGCAATGAACATGGTTGTGCTGGTGGCTTTGCTGTATCTTTGTAAGCTTTGGGATAAATGCCTAGGAGTGCATTTGCTAGATCATACTATGTCTCTTTCTTCTTTTAAAGCCACCAGAATTTAATCTTGAGACTCAACTTTAATGACCCTTTCTAATTTGGATCACACCCCAAAGTCTCTGGAAGTATCAGAGTGGGCTTAGATTTATACCCTCTCAATAATTCAGAGGTGGATTAAGTTTCTACACAGATTTGGAGGACACACATAAACCTTTTCCAAACTGTAGCATTTTACATGAGTTTGTTGGCTTAATTTTTCTGGTTTGAACTCAGGGCCTTGAACTTACTCAGTTGGTGGTCTACAACTTGTACCCTATCTCTAGTCTAGAATTTTTATGGTTACTTTGGAGTGGGCTCTCATGGACTTTTCTGCTCTAGCTAGCTTTGAACCACAGTCTTCTGAGCTCTGTCCCCCGAGGAGCTAGGATTAAAAACCCGTAGTACTTGTGCCTGAGTAGCCTTTTAAAAATTTTTTCTCCATTCAGTTTCATATTCTTAGATTGTGGAAGAAAATTGAAAGTGGTTTCTTTAACAGCATTGTTATAAATGGATGCTGAATTCTGTGAAGGGTATTTTGTGTATCAATTGAGATGGTCATATGAGTCTTGCATTTCATCCTGTTTATGTGTTTATTTTGTTTATTGATTCATATGTGATGACCCAGATTGGCTAGAGTATGGTGGAAATATTTTTGATGAGATGAATTCAGAAAGCAAGACTTTTATTGAGAATTTTTTGCATGTGTGCTCATCAGAAATTGACCTACATTTCTCTAGCTTTTGTTTTTGTTTTGGTTGTAGTTGTGTCTCTGTCTAGTTTAGGAATAGTTACTATACTGACTTCCATAGGAGTTTGGTAATGAGCCTTCCCTTTCTATTCCATGGAAAAGTTTTAGGAAAATTGGTGTTAATTCCTATTTAGCGTTTTTATAGAATTCAGCAGTGAATTAATCCTGGATTTTCTTTGGAGATTCTGCTTTAATCTCATTGCTTGTTAGATCTATTAAAGTATTTTAAATCCTCTTTGTTCAATTTTCATAGTTCAGTTTATTTAGAAGCATATCCATTTCTTCCAGATTTTCAAGTTTAAGTATAGCATTTCAAAATATTTGCAAATGATCTTCTGACTTACACTTGTATGTGTTGTGGCATCCCACACTTAATCTCTAATTTTATTTTTCTGGGGTAATTTCTCTCCTCATTTATGACAGGTTGGTTAAGAGTTCATCAACATGTATATACATACATAATACACATATATGATTAATCTGATGAAAATATGTACAAATATACATATGTGAAATACCATTATGAAGCCTCAGAACAATTAGCATGCACTTTAACAAGACTGAATATTAGGAAGGTGAAATATGTCTCCTGCTGTGTGGTCTTATTGGGAGGAGGAAAGTGAAGCAAGTTGAACATAGACAAAATAATTTATATACCTGTGTAAAACTGGGTAGTAAAGCTGCTTACCAGTGTCTCACACCCATATATACTCAGGAGGCTGAGATCTAAAAAGGTTTCAAGTGAAGCCATCAAGTCCATAAAAGTCTGAGAGACTCCAATTCTAAGCTAATATGACTAGCAAAAGTTGGGCTGGAGACTGGTTCAAATGATAGAGTGCCAGCTAAGCATAGAAGCTAAGCAAATGCATGACCCTGGAATCAAACCCCAGTATCATTAAAATAAAAACAACAACAACAAACTACAATGTTTTGTTGAGGTTGGTTTGGGAAGTGCAGAAGAGGGAACAGTGTCTGATCCCAGGTACTTTAAAACTCGAGGAAAGGAGAGTTTGAAATTGGGATAAGAAAATTTAGGGGTCACTAAAAATACAGGAGTGTTTTAGGACATTTTTGAAAAATGTCACCGAGCTAAATTATTACCATTTGTTGGCAATATCTCATCATTCTAGAAAAAGCAAAATGAAAGAATCATGGCCTAAGGTCATTTGGGTTATGCTGTTCCCGGGAGCATCGAGCGACGTCATGGGATGCTCTTATGTGAAGCACTTAGGTTCTTCCAGGGCCTGGTTCTCATTACAACATTTTCTCCTCCAACTCTTCTCTCCATAGGCTTCTGTGCAGGAAATAGACCCCAGGTAATTGGACGCATTAAAACAGAACATCCAGATGCCTACTAAAAAGGAGATTTTAAAATTAGATTCTGCTTCAATTAGAAAGTTTTTCTCCTCTTTGGCTTCCTCTGGGTTTGCTCTCTCAAAATTGAAGTTTGTGGCTGGGAAATGAATGCACAAGACAGTTATCTCAAACCCACTCAAACTAGCCATGGGAATGGATTGTGGGCTTGATTGGGATGGCCTTATCTTCTAAGCGAAACCTGCTATTTAATTCATGGAAAGAGGAAGGTTTTTTCCTTCTTTCACCTCTGCCTTTATTCAGACATCTCATTGAGAGCTCTCGGGTTTCTAACTGCTCTAGTATCAAAGAATAGGAAGAGTGTGGGAAGTGAGAGCTGGCAGGGACAATGTCTCAAAGCTCATTCATGCTCCCAGCTGAAATTATCTTGTTCACTGATGCATAGGTGCTGATTTTCCTACCTGATTTGGCCATTAAGCATTTTCTAGCTACTTCAATACATTTTCCCTGAGGCCCCTGTCAGCAGGCTGCTTCTCCCATTACAATACAGCATATTGAGCCTGTGAACCTGTTGCCACTGTCTTTCTAATGATCACCTAATGGCTGTTGGGCATGTGTGAGCCACCTGACAGTTAGCTGTCAATTACGCAAACTGGAAATGATACTTTTTCATTTGGAATCATATCTACATTTTTTTTGTAAAAGTGTAGAGCCAGTCAATAGCTAGATAAATACTGACCTGATGTATTTTTCCTAATGTGGATTCAAGATCACACATAGTCATGGATTGCAATGCATAGTAAATAATAACTATTTATTAAATTGTGCATTGGCAGAACTAAACTAAGTTATCATATATTAAACTCTTGAGGCATTAAGTTTGAGAAGTAGGTTTTAGGTTTCTTTTTAAAAAATATTATATATAAAAAATATATATTGTAAAAATACTGTACAGAGGGGTTACAGTTACATGAGTAAGGTAATGAGTACATTTCCTGTTGAGCATTGTTACCTCCTTTTTTCTCTCTCCACCATCCCGTCCCTCCCCATCTCCCCAACTCCTCCCTACCCCGAAGTTGTAAAGTTTGTTTTCAACATAGTGTCTTGTACATCTCATTGTTACAATGGATCAGCCTGTATCCTTATTTAAGCATTTTGTTATTTCCTTTCCCCTCCCCAAATGATAAAAATGTATATACAAGATGTTTTCTTAAATGTCCTTCTTTTAGCCAGTAGAGATTCCTTTACCTCCTGCTGTTTGGACATGGTATTGACTCAGTAGGAGGAGCTTACTGAGAAAGGGGAGAAAGGGCATTATAATGAATGATTATTTCCTATTGACTTTGTTTTGCTTGCTTGCTTCTGTTGACATGATGTGAGTTTAGGAAGTAGAAGAAGATGGCTTAGATATTTACCTGTGGTAAGAGGTATTAGAAGGCCTTCCACTCATCCCCAAAAAGCTACAGCACAGGAGCATCTCATGAAGGAATTCACATGTGTCTTTTATTCTGAAAGACCTGTGTAACTACTCTTGTATCATCGTTAGTATCTGAATGTCTTTCCAAGGTTACTGGTTCTGACAGACAGAGATTTTGTCTACTTCTGTTTTGTAGCTGTTCCTCCAATACTTAGAACAATGCCTAATATAAACACTCAAATATTTCCCCATATAATAAATTTTCTTAGACAATATAGAGTTTCAAAGACTCCGTGTGCCAAGACTTCCCACACCTTTCTTTCTTGAAGCCCTGATTTACAGGAGTGGCACATTGACCTCTACCCAGTCACCTAAGTTAGAAATTAGGAAGCATGACATCTTTCATCAAGCCATGAAACAGTCACTGAATGTTTTTCATATACCAAGTATAGTATATAATACATCAGACATATCCTCATAAGAAAGTGAGATGATTCTTACCTGCATGAGCTAGTTGGATATAGCAAGTTACAAGAGAGATGAACACAAAGAGGAAAGAGACAATTATTACTTAATAGTCTACACTCTATCCTTTGTAGAAGGAAGGTAACTTTTATTACCATAATATTAAAAAAATCAGAGCAATAGTAACAGTAATATCAATAATTAGCACACTATTATACACTGAACTCTGTATGTGACCTTACATTCTTACACCATAAACTTCCAGAGAGTCGCTGAACGCTGAAAGCAATCCTATGAGATGGGTGGTGTTTATTCTCCTCATTTGGTCAATGTGGAAACTCAAGAACGAAGGGGTTCCCTGGCTCTTCAAAACACAGGACACAAAAATGTTCAAGGTAGATATGACTCATTCAGTTTCCAGTGTCTTAATTAGCAAAATAACATTTCCATCATATTCTGAAAACAGTTGTTCAGAAAATGAGAGCAAACGTTTTGACCTGAGAATTTCAGGCTGCTCTTTTTCATGAGCAGTTGTGATGTGAACCATTCCTTGCTACCAGTTTTTGAGAATGCCATCTGTTCATCTTTCAGTGCCATGGAGAGACATTTCTACCTACAGACATTAATGTCCATTTATACTCCATTGGCTTTTTGTATATCCAATTCTGTTTACTTAAATTTCTGTATTTGAAATACCTATTTTGGTTATATTTTCCCTGAGCAGGCTTTGATCCAGCCTTACACATGCATCTCATTCTCATAAAAAGTCTACTCACTATTCTAGTTACCTAGTTGAGAACATAAAACTTTGGGCTAGAAGTATAGCTCAGTAGTAGAATGCATTCGTAGCATTCATGAGGTCCTAGGTTCAACCACTAGCACCAAAAATTCAAAGAAACATAAAGTAAAGAAGAAAAGATTCATGTAAATGAAATTACCTGTTATATAAAGTCAAGGATAGGCTTTAGTTCCAGGCCCGACTATTACGAGTCTCTGTGATTATTCACAAGAACGCTGGTTGACATTTTCATTTTAAACATTCAAGGACGTATTCATTGAAAACTGGATGTCTCTCTTAATGGTCCCCTTCAAAGCTCTATTACTGCCCACAAAATGTTTCAACATTCTGCATTATTTTCTTTAACTTTCATGTGTTGTAACTCTTCAACCTTTTATTCCTTGAAGGAATATGTGTTTAAGTATAAGCTGATAGCCTTAGATCTTCAGAATACAATGATCTTATTATACTTGAAAACATTATTAGAATTAAGCACATGATATGACTATAAAGTGACAAAACTACATTCCCCGGGAGATGCATGAATTGGCTCTGAATTAATTTGCTGAGCTCCAGTTAAGTAGCTAAGTCTGAGATAGAGACAGTGGATTGTAGGAATAGTTCTTAAAGGGAGAATGACCATGTGGTTAGAGAGGATAGTGTTTTTCTTTTTAGATCAGGAAATTATCTGTAGGAGTGTAACGTGAGTGTGTGCTTGTTAAATCCTGTGTACATGTGCCAGACATAGGTTGCGGGTGTAGGCCTTGAGTATGGACATGTGAAAGAATGCATTTTGAGTTCCAGGCATCAGTTTCCACGTTACTGCTGTTATCTAATGCTGGGGAACTAAGATACATGCAATTAAGTTGTACAACAGGAGCATTTTCATTTCCTTTTGCCTGTCAGGGCTTAGGAGCTGTGATTCACTGCCACAATCTTACTTTATTAAGATATCATTTGTTCTGTCACCCAATTTTCAAGAATTGTGAGCTACAGTTCATCTCTTTGAGATGAATTGCATCTCTTTAGAGATGCAAATTAAAAGGCAAAGAGAAAGAGTGTTTGTCTTTGTTTATGCAGAGAAGCAGACAGTTTTTATAGTGTCAGGGCTCCAGTGCCAGCCCATTTTTCTCTTTTTCAATACCTTCAGGGACACAGTGTCCTCCTCACTGCTCTTGAGAATCGTAGCATCTTTGCTAGCTAGATGCCATCAACATCCAGGTTGGTTGGGTAGAGGCAACAAGCCAGAATAGAAGTCAGAGCATGAAGGGACAAGGCAATCGGAAGGAAACTGGTCTTTTAATTGTCTTATTACCACCAAGTGGGAGGGAAGAATGAGAATAGAAAGAAACAGCAAAGGGAAGTATGAAAAGAGACAGAAGGGAAAAGTGTTGAATTCTGGGAGACGTTGTTTAACAGATTTCTGCTTTGAAGTGGAGTAAGGACGGGGAAAGTGGCTTCCGAGTGGGAGAAAACAGTATGTTGGTTGGAGACGATTCCTTTTCTGATTTTTATAGAGGGACAGCAGGTTGTTTTGGAGAAGATGCTAATGAGGTACTAGGGGAAGATTTTAGACTCTTACAAGTGAAAACAAGATTCAACACAAGTTTCAAAAATAGGGTCTTCCCTATTGGGCAAGCGTCAGTTTGTACCAGGCTGGCAGTCACCGATATGTCTCTTGTTCTGATTTTGCTCTGATTATTCTCTTGTTCAGATTTTCCAGATGGCTAACACCATGTTCTGGAACTGGCTGCTTTACAAGTGGCTCCTGCCCAAGCCACACTCATCTTTATATTTCTGTGTATTTGTCCTAGTTAGTAGAATTTTTTTGAGGGAGAGTCCAATATGCACCAAGGGGTGTCCATCAGTCATCAAATTAGGCCCATTATGTGTTTCTGGCTTTGATAAGACCTCTATCCTAAGAAGTCCAAATGATTAAAATGCATACAGTTTTACCTTCATTTATTTCAAAGGCACAGCTAGGTCTCGGACAGTCCAGCCCTGCCCAAGAGCACATAGGCATGGCCAGGCACCCAGTGGTGGTGACAGTATTGGAGCTCTGTTGTGCTAATGGGTTCTCTTAATGCGGAGAGATCAGCTTTGCAATTTGCTCACCAGCCCTGGGCAGCTTTTCAGAGGCCTTCCAGCTCCCACTCAGGTCATGTTGCTTGCAAGCTGGAGCAAGAGTTTGAAGTAACCACTTCTGTGTGAATAACCCTTCTATGGCTCCCTGCACTCCAATTATTGACCCAGGCAGGTCCCAGTGCCTGGATAATTGCCTATAGAAAGCATCAATGCTGATAATTGGAAGTAGCCAAGAGGCAAATGTAGCCTCTGAGAGCGACCATGTTGGCCCTGATATCTATTTAAGGAAAATGCAACTTTTCTCCATTTCCTTTGCACAGTTTCTGTGAGTACTAAAACAGCTTTGATGCCTCTGGGTTTTTTTCCCCCTCATTTTCTCACCAGTATCCCCATCATTAGGCATCCTTATTCTTTCCATTGTGTTCCCCAAAGATGGTGCTTTGTTCTTATCCCCATGCTTCCCAAAGGGAGAAGAATGATCAGGAATAGAGGTAAGACAGGGTGAGCTGTGGGGTTAGAGAGAAATGAGTTTGGAGCCTAACTTTATCACTTATAAAGTATGTGATGTGCCTAATTGTCACCTCTTTAAAGTGAAGTAAGTATAGTCCTTCAAAGTAATGGGGTGTTTTGAGAATTAAATGAGTTGATGCAACCGAGGGGGCTGATAGCAATTCCTGCTTAGAATAGCAATCCCTCTCAAGTTGTGCCCTTAGCCACAGGCCCAAGTTCACAGAGGGTTTTGTGCAACTTTCATTGTTTTCAGTTAAAGTAAAACAATCAGAGACCATTGCTTTTGAAAAGACAACTTTATTATACTCACAGTGCCTAAGAAGAGGGAGCAGGCCATACCTCGAACAGGCCAAGGAGTAAAATCCATCCATAGATTAGAAGGAGGGAAGAACAAAGGGAAGTCACAGAGAAGAGTATGCATTGCATTTTCCCTGAAAGGTCAGGTTAGGGAGGACATAGACAGCTAGGAGTGGCCAATTTGTGTAAGTTCTGGTGTTGGTGCCTGATACTGGGGTTATTACAGGAGGTGAACAGGGCCTGATTAAGGTGGTTTTTGGAGAACGGAATCTGGTTGGCAAGTTTGTGTTCAGAAAGGGGTATATTTACAGATGAGTATGAAGTATAGATAATTCATTCTGACAACAAGGTGAAATACACAGGAGAGCAGAGATGTTGACTGTGCTCTTAAATTCAACTCCTTCTCATTATATTTCTATCCTGGTTTTTCTTCCCATCCAACTTTTATCATAATCCATTTTCACATGGTTACTTTTGCTTTAGCAAGTTTTCAATGCATTATGACATCGGATCTTCCCATAAAACTTTGTAGTGCAGATCTAAAAATGTTATCACCACTTGGACAAATGAATTAACTGATGCTCTTTAAGAAGACCAGTGACAAAGCTTCTGACCACAAAGCCATGTTTTTTTAATAAAAGAATCTGATTATACACAGCACTTTGAAAGAAGTCATCCAATGTAAAAGTCATGTGGTTACTTATGTAGAAAATGATGATAACAAGGTCCAGAATGCTGCAAATATTTTGATGCTAATGGATCTCTAGGAGAGTTGTACTGTAAAATACTAGGATGACGGTGATTGTAGGTGTGATATGATGATGATGAATCATTATTACTTACATCTGTCTTATAGTTCTAGATTTGCAAGCTACTCATCTCTTCACTTTCTCTTGAGCCAACTACAGACATATAATTTTCCTTAGTGGCTAATCCTTAACAAAAGTCCAACACATGGAAAGGCAGTTCTCTACATTATCTCCTTGACCTTCTCCCAACTGGTCGCCTTGACCTGAAATTCTGTTTAGGTCAAGCCTTTATGACTTGTTTCTCTGATCATCCTATGACCTTCCCTTCTCAGGTTCTCAACATGGCTCATGTGGACTTGCCCTGGATTTTTCTTATGCATTATGATTTTGGTTCATTACAAGGTGTTTGCTTCCATTAACAATGTGGTGTTAAGACCCAGGCTCATCCAACTCCATGTCAAACTCAGTACTTCCAAGGTACTGGGCATGAAAAACACTCTCTTTTACAACATGTTTATCGTATTTTCATGCAGACTTTAGTTAAGTGATCTGTAAGCACAAAGAACTTGCTACACTGACAGGCCAAGCTGTCACATGGTATGGGGCCTGGCGTCTTTTCTCTCATATGCTGTTTGCCTTGTGCTTCCTTCCTTAATTTCCCCAAACCTTAAGCCGTCAAGTCTCAGATCCTCATGTCCTCAAGGAGACTTGGGCATTCTTCTGCACTTGAGAAAAAACGGTTAATTACAGGTTTAATCAGCTTACACTGAGCTCTAATTAAACCTTTCTAATTGTTTTTTCTGTAAATGACTGTAAAAACCATTTGTAGAAAAAAAACCCAAAAACAAAAAAAAGAAAAAAAACCCACAAACCTGTCGGTTGCTTCATTCTGCTTGTCAAAATAACACCTGACACTGAAAACATGGCTGAACGTCTCCCCATATGTCCACACTGAATGGTGAATAAGTGAATAGCTAAATTAAATGCATAAAGGAATAAAGGAAAATGTGTGTGTAAGTGTGACCCTCTAGGAAAACTAGCTCTTGTACATGGAAAATGTGGTATTCCCTCCAGAGTCAATTAAACAGGAAAAAATATCCCAATGTACCATACTAAGTATATCTGATCCATTAGACTATAATGAGTAAGGTGACCTCTAATTTTAAAATGATACTTTAAAAAGAGCAAAATGATGTACTTAAGGTTTCCAACATAAAAATGCCAGTGTAATCACCATCGACACTATGAAACTACTGTGCTGGATTAAACCTGACATTAACATGAATTTTATCAAGTCATTACTTAGTGGAATCATGGAAAAAGAACTGGGAGTTTCAACTACTGAAACACCAACAGGATAACACAAGCCTTAATAAGATTTTTTTCTTAAAAAAGAAAACATCAGAAATATACTTTAATGGTGTTTGAGCCAAACAGTTTCAGGAAGCAACCCAAAGCATGAAGATAAAGAGAAAGCAAGGATTAAGTTTTCACTGAGATGGAAGGAATATGGGGCTTAGTGCCTAACAGCTATTTTTCAATTCATTGTCTTAAATGTGCCTATGTGTAGATGTGATTTTATTGTTGTTGTTTTTATTATTACAGACACATTATAGACACATTGACCTAATGCTAGAAGTGAGTGACCCTGGGGTGGGATCAGCTTCACAGTGCATTGTATTACTTGTTACGCTCACTTTACGGTTGAGGAAGAAGAAGTTGTGGAAGTTACGTTATATGCTTAAGGTCTAGCAACTGAAAGGTATCAGAGCTGCCCAGAGAACCAGCTTTTATCTGAGTTTTGTTGTGTCCTTCTGTGCATGGCTGCGGGCAGTACTCTGGTAGCATAACACAGGTATGGCTGGATTTGGTTGTAATTGATAGTTTACCTTGATGAAAGAGAATCACAGGAGATGTGTTATGGGTTGCCTACTTCTGCTGATCACATAAAAGTCACGATCTCTCATGATTTCTCTGGTCTCCGTGCAATCTAGATGTGAACTATGTCTCCATAAAGCAATTCGTACAACCTCTCGCCCTCCTGCGAATTGTAAAATGTAGTAGTTTTAATAAGATGGTAGCATTATTACTCCATAAATTTTTGCCTAGATTTCTATTCTATAGAGATTTTAATCCATTTCTAAGAGTTCAGAAGATAAGTAAACCAGAAACACATCTTCCAAGTATGGAGGACCCGTCGAAGGCTGGCCTCGGTGCACTCAGCAAGATTATCCTCTTCTTCCCGCTAAGATCTTGCCTAGTGTTGAGTACACTGTCAGCTATATCAGAAAAAGAAAAAAGCAGTTAGAATCTCTTCCCTCATTATTCTTGTCACTCCTAGGGAAAAGTAACAAAATCAATTTATATTATTTGATATCTAATCCATCTTCAAATCTCTTCACAATATCTTTTACTATGAGGCAACATCCACAAACAGCACTTCATTTTCAAATTTATTGTCTTTATTCCACAAAAAGATTGTAATATACCACTCATTTTTAAAAGCTAATTTGAAATGGTGAGAAAAATGGACTAATTACCCCATGTGGAGGTGATAAATACACCCCCTTGAGCAGGAAAATATTGATCAAAGAGAAAGAAGTCACACACACTCTGCCTTTTTCAGGAAAAAAAAGACCTGTGGCTGATAGCGAGGGAAAGTATTCTGTACAGAAAAAGATAGCGACAACAGGTAGAAAGATAATATATTCGGGTTAGAGGATTAGGAATTTTATTATTATTACTATTATTATTACTACTAGTAGTAGTATTAGTATTATTACAGAACTAGGATTTGAACTCAGGACCTAATCATTGTTTCTTAGCTTTTTCACTCAAAGCTGGCTCTCTACCACTCACAGCACAGCTCCATTGCTGAAATGCTGCTGTGATATAAGTCTCACAAACTTCCCTGCTTGGGCTAACTTTACAACCGTGGTCCTCAGATCTCAGCTTTCTGAGTACTTAGGACAATTTGTGTGAGTCACAGGTTCCCAGAAAGGAATTATTTTTTATACTTCACGGATTTGCTAAAAGCGATATTAAACACAGGAATGTTGTACATAATCTATATGTATGTAAGCATGCATTTGTGGGTATACATATATACAATAGTAAAAATAGAATTCAAACAAAGGAGAAAGAATGATGTAAGAACAAATTGACAATTTTATAGCCCTGGTGAAATAAATCGAGTATGGATTGCCAATGATATTTTAAAGCATGAAGCCTCTTCTCTCAGTAAATGACTAGCATGAACCTGTCTGGTCATCATCACAAAAATATTAAATAGTTTGGATGTTACTGGCATCATAGAAAGCATATTTGTCTTGGGATAGTGTAATATGAAATAGATAATGTTGCCTAAAATAATTTTCTCCTTGAAGTTTGTTCTAAATTTAATCAGTCATCAGTTTTAACTTCCAGCTTTACTGAAAGGTAAGGGATAGAAAATGAAGTCAAATGACACTTCATATGGCAGATTCACACTTTTAGAAGATAGTCAGATAAGTCAAGAGGACAAAAGAATCCACAAAACAGTTTGCATTTTAAAAATGACCGTCATTGAAAAAAGATGAGAGATCTGAGGTACATATATGACATTGTGTATTTTTTGTCATTTGCCATTTGTAAAATCTGTTGATATATTTTAGTGTAGCCTAGGGTGTTTATCAAATGCTTTATTGATGAAATGAATAAGAAATTGATGTGTAGTTTTTAATTGGATTGATTGCTGAGCAGAGCAAGAATACCTTTAACCTTTGAACTCTTTGAGGGGGATTTATGTCACTGAGTTTTTTGTTCCTTTTATAATTTTTGACACCAATATTAATAGTTACCATATACTTTTCGTTAATTATATGTTGCCTTCATCTGTTTCTTCTTTAAATATGGATGTCCAATTTAGTGTTCTGATTAATAACATTAAAGTTTGGGTTCCTAAACAACCCAGGTATTGTTGGTGAAAAGTGTAATTGGAAGATTTATCTAGGAAATACTCATTTAAATTAAATTACCATGCTATTATGGTAGAAATACTAAGGAGAATAAGAAGAGAAGTATATTCCCAGACTAAATTGGGCATGGAGTCAGATTTAATGAGGTTTTTAAATCTGAATGTGCCCTTTTCCTCACCTCTTCGTGGTTGTGTGTGTGTGTGTGTGTGTGTGTGTGTGTGTGTGTGGTGTTGAGGGAGTTTGAGTGTGGATAAAACATGTAGCATATGATGATTTATTCTGAGAAATAAAAATCTTTATTGTTTTAAGTCTTGGTAAAAATTTAAATCTTGCAAGTCAACTAGGCTTAAGGTGCTCATTAATTGCTCAAGGTAGATGCTGACAGTAGAGACTCCTCTGATATTCCAGATATGCCATCAAACGAAGTTTTGCAGCATTACTTTAGCATTGTGTTAGAACAATGTTAGATGAGTGTGGTAACTTTTACCATGTTGAACAATAAATTCAGTAAAAAACAGCCACAAGTCTGGTGCACTGAACAATCAGAGACCTGTGGGAAGTACATTGTTATTTCCTTATTCTTCAAAAAGAAATCACATCACCCATTGGTCCCAGTTAAAGGCAGGAGTAGTGAAACAAGGTCTTCCTGTGTGATGTAAGTGTCATTACTATTTATCTTAAATGCAAAACGAACGGTGAATAGACTTTCTTTTAAAACTTTGGCTACATTAGTATGGACACATTCTTCACTTTTAGGGTCTATATATGACAATGTTTGATGTCTTTCATGTAGTATCTGGTAGTGTGCTAAACTACTTGTACTTCCTTTTGGTCAGCTCTTACCTGGTCATTTTTATACATGAAAACACTTATTCAACATTTCAACAAACAAGGCAGGTGCTAGAGGAGCAGAGACTTAGAAGTCCCTTCTGTAAGTTTTTAGTGATACTGAGACCTGCTGCTGTGTACCAAACCAGTAGTTAAGAGCATGCTCAGTCTTGTTGGTGAGAATCTTTTTGGTAATTAGTTATGTATTTTATATTGAAAAACTCCAGATTAAATGAGAACCAATTAATTGGACTGACATCACCACTCAGATTGGGGTGAAAAGGTTTCTCATGGCCCTTCAACTGTTTTTCTCAGATGAGAGAGGATGAATCCTGTTTTATCTTGTCTGATTGCTTGTTAAAGAGGTCTCAACTCAGGATAAAAGATAAATATTACAGAGGAAAAAAATCAATCGGTTGAGACAATGTCTCACAGAGATTCTGAGTAAGATACTTCATTTTTGTTTTTAGCATCATTATTAATGAAAAGTCTATTTCAATGACAAATAATTGATAAAAATCAACATTCTTCATGTGTCAAGGTTGATGCCTTTGGGCATGTACAAACACATATACTATAGTGATGATTACTTCAACATAATTAGAGAAACAGAAAAACATATCCAGTATCATTATAGACTAGACTTCATTTGCCTACTCCTGATTGTTGGTATCCCTCAACTGATTTTTATCATATATGTATATGTGTGTGTGTGTATACATATACACATAGATCAGGAAGTCTGCTGTTATCAGCCTTACACTTTTTCTGCTTTGTTTTGACTGTCTATGGACTCATGGTTCATATGCTAGGGTTGTTTTCTTTCTGGACGAGATCTGATGGTGTGTTGATGAGGGCACTATTGAATCTGTAGATCACTTTGGATAATGTGGACATCTTAATGATACTGAGACGTACAATTGGTGAGTGTAAGAACTCTTTGTATTTAGTTGCATCTTTTCAAAATCCTTTCATGAGCAATTTATAGTTTTAGTGTATAAGTCTTTCATCTCATTAAGTGATTCATTTATTGGCTGTAATAGCACTTTTTATAATGGCATCTTTAGGGTTTACTGTATTTATGACTTTTTTCTGCTAACAATTTCTTGTTATCATTTATAATTTGGATGCCTTGTAATGATAATGGACAAATTAACATTGGTATAATCATGGGAGATCATATTTTGTCTTTTTGATTAGGCTATGATTTTATATTTATGAAGCATTTCTTTTTTATGTTTTTTAGTGTAAAAATAGTGTACAGAAGGGTTAGAGTAACGTAATGAGTACATTTCCTATCGAGCATTGTTACCTCCTCCTCCCCCCCCTACATTCCTTCCTTCCCCACCTCCACATCTACCCCTCCCCCCACCCCCCAACTGTAAAGTTCACTTTCAACATAGTGTCTTGTACATTTCATTGTTACAATGGGTCAACCCTATATCCTTATTTCAACATTTTGTTATTTCCCTTGTCCTCCGCAAATTAAAAAAAATTTATATACAAGATGCAGGGCACCAACATCAAATACAGTGAAAACAGGGGTTATGCTGTGGGGGAGGAACACACAAAAGAAACAAAAAAAGTCACATAGTACATTTTAAATACGTTAAAAACAATAGCAAGCAAGAAAAAACAAGAAAAAACAAACTCCTATTTTGGAGTTCATTTCACTTAACATCATCTTATATGGTCATATTTCTTTTAGATCAGGAATCCTTTGGTTTTACTCTCTGACACAATATTTTTCCCTTTAATTGGTGTGATTATACAAAGTACATATTTTATGAGTATTGACATATTTTCATGTAAGTATTTCATCTTCACTTTTTTTCCTATGTGGTTCATTTGTATCATGTATTCATTTCTGTGATTTTCTTGTAGATAGATCTTTTTTCTCCTTCCTTCCTTCCTTCCTTCCTTCCTTCCTTCCTTCCTTCCTTCCTTCCTTCCTTCTTTCTTTCCTTCCTTCCTTCTTTCTTTCCTTCCTTCCATCTTTCCTTCCTTCCTTCCATCTTTCCTTCCTTCCTTCCATCTTTCCTTCCTCCCTTCCATCCTCCCTCCCTCCCTCCCTCCCTCCCTCCCTCCCTTCCTTCCTTCCTTCCTTCCGTCCTTCCTTCCTTCCTTCCTGCCTGACTTCCTTCCTTCCTTCTTGCCCGCCTGACTTCCTTCCTTCCTTTTCTCCTTTTTTTGTAGTACCAGTATTCAAACCTAGACAAATATTCTAACACCTGAATCTTTCTCTCATCCCTTTTAACTTTAGTTATTTTTGAAATAGATTTTAAATTAATGCCTTGGCTGGCCATAAAAAAATACAATTTTTAAGTATTTCCCTTATTCCCAAGTAACTAGGGTTACAGGCATAGCTACCTGGTTCTGTGCCACCCAGATTTCAGTTTTTGTATTTCATGTTTTACTGTTTCCTTGCTCATGGTCTACATCCTCCATCCCTAATATTTTCAGGTTATAATCTGTATCTTTAACTCTTCAAAGTTTACCCCTAAGTAATAAAGTTCTATTTCACATGCAATGTGAATCCTTACCCTTCTTTTTTCCTCTATATTTATTCAGTAATAAACCAGCAAATAGTTTAGTTCCAGGTAATTAGACACTAGAAGTGTATCTTATGTATCTGTGTGTTTACTTCTATATCTGCAGGTGAAGTGTAGGTCTTCTCTTCATTTAGATCACTTGTTGTTTGGTGCTCTCCCACTTGAGAAACATCTCCAGCCAGGCCATTTCTGGTTATTTTGGAGGTAAAATCTCATGGACTTTTCTGCTTGGCATGATTTTGAACCAAAGTGTCATCCTACAGATCTCAGCCTCCTGAACAGCTAGTTAGGATTACAGGTGTTAGCCACCTGCACTTGGCCCATGATTAATCTTCGAATATGTTTGCATTGATAATTTGAGTTCTAGTTGGTGTCATTTCATACTGTTCAAAAATTCAATGTAAATCTGGGCACTGGTGGCTTGCTACTGTAATCCTAGCTACCCAGGAGACTGAGATCTGAAAATAGAGGTTCAAAGCCAGCCTGAGCAGGAAAATCTGAAAACCTGAAGTGGTGCTATGGCTCCAAGTGTTAGAGTGCTGATGTTGAGTGAAAAGCTCAGGGACAGTGTGCAGACCCTCAGTTTAAGCCACACCCCACAACTGACAAAAACATAAAGAAATTTATATATGTCTTATAAAATCAAGGAAAGTGAGGGGAGTTTGGGAGGGATAGGTGAGAAAGTTAAAAGGGGTGACATTGAGCAAGATGCTTTTTTAAAATTTCCACCCTTTTGTTACAACTACTTAAAAATAAATAAAAACTACTTAAAATAATCCAGACATACTTTCTTTTCTGTAGAGAAAAATAAGCCCAGTATAAAATCTCTAAGTTTCTATTTGAAAATTATTATGTCATCATTTTGAGATCATGTTCTAGTAAAATGTTACTATTTTATTATTATTTCTAGTTGTTTTATTGGTTTAGTACTTTCATTTTCTGAATTGCATTGTCTTTGATTAGAACAACATGATAATTTAATTTTCTACCTTTGTACACAATGCATTTTAATGTCTGTGTCTGGTTTTTAATATTTTGTCTTTCCTAATTATTAGCTTTTGACAATTTAATTGGCTATATACTTTAACTAAATGAGTTATCAAATTTTGAATTGAATTTGAGTTTTCTTATTGCAGTATTTTTAACCTCATTTCTTTCCTTTCTCCATTTTGGAATTCATCTCCTTCCAATTATATTTATTTCTTAAGATCAGCAAAGCTTCATTTTTTCCTGGTCTCTTTTCTCTGTTTTTCTTTTGTTTGGAGAACTTCTGCTGTGTGTCCTTAAGTTTCCTACCCTTTTGCTATTTCCTAACCTATGATAAAAACTCTTTCTAGAATTTTTAATTGTTTTGAACATTTTAGAATATATTAGTAGGGCAAGGGGTATTTATTGCTGTATTTCCACACATGCATACTATGTATCTGAAATAAACACATCTTCATTATCCATTGTCTCTCTCCTTCATTTCCTAAAAGCTTTATTTTTCTGCTTCCATACGTATATATAATCACTCTTTTTCACCCTTTCTTTTCACATTCCCCTTTTAGCTGATACTCATTCCTCAACAAAGCCTGTTTTACTTTCTGTTCATTCATTTTTTAGTGTGTATTAACTTTTGATGCCATGATTTTTCAACTGAGAAGTTAAATTTGAATTTTTTACATTTCTCAATCTCATATACATTGTATTAATTTTCTCCTTTAAATTTTATAGCTTTTATAGGGAGAGTATATTTTTTTCTATAACCTTGGTCACTCCTAAAATCTATATTTCTTATATAAATTTGGACTTCGTTGGGGTTACAGATAAGTTATCCTCTCTTGCCAAATATTTCCTTTTTGACTCTTCAGTTTGATTGCTCACACTTCTTCTTTTGATTAACAGCAGTGAGTGGTGTTTGGGAATTCAGTTAAGATACTCATGATATCTCGATACTTCCTGCTTTAGTAAATCTTTCCCTCTACATCAATTTGCTTTCAGCAGTCTTTTCTCTACCTCCAGGTCTGCCCCTCTGGAGTTCTGCTACTAGCTCTGGATATTTGTCTTTTCTCAGGTTTGAGAAAAATCGCCCTCTACAAAGAGCTTAGCATTCAGTGGTATCTATTCCTTCATCCTTTTCTACATAGCGACTAAAATGCTACGCAGTGCTCCCATGCAGCGTCCCTCCCGTCCCTCAGATCTGAGCCACAGCTCTACTCCTGGAGACCCCACACGCTCTGCCTGCTTTGCCTTCCAGGAAACTTCTCCTTGAAAGACAGATGTAATCACAGGGTTTGTAGTTTGCCTCTATTCTCTGGGGTTCATGATTCTACAGTACTGCCTAATCTTTGAAAATTTTGTTTTCTTATGTCTGAAAACATCTTTTTCACATGTATCATATACAGCATTCTAGTTGTTTATAACAGGAAAGTTTTCTGGTTATTTCTCTGACATGGCTATACGTACATATCTTTGTGATTAATCATGCAATAAAGTACAGCAGGTTAATATTGAAAAATTCTTCACATGTTTTGAACACTGGGATTTTTATGGGCAAAATGTGATTAATATAATCTACTTCACTGATTTTTTTTGAGAAGAATGTTTGGCTAGAAACTTACTGATTCAAAGTACATAACTTTCATTTCTTTTGTTTTATGCACTAAACTCAAAGTATATACTTTTTTCCATTTTATAAGCCATTCACATAGCCTCAGAGGAGATAAGTAAATTCTTAGCAGCCCACCCCAATGAGAAGCACAATTGAATTTCAAAGCTAGATGGCTTAGACACTGCACACTGGTTATTTCAACCTAGTCACACGTTTGCTAATCTCTATGACATGTTCTTGCCCATAGCTTGCTAGATACTTTGAACTCAATAATTACAAATTTTGTAGTTCCCTTTTCTAATGGTGTCAGAGAGGTAAATGTACATCTTTTATTCTCCTCCATGAGGGAAAATGGCATTACAATGGCCCTCTGGAAAAAATAAAAGACTAAGAAATTGTACTCCAAAATTGTTTTAATTTAATGAAATTGTACTTCTAAGGGCTAAAAATAAAACAGGCCATCATGAGGTTCTAAGAAAATATGTCAAGACAAATTATCTCCCTAGCTTTTTCTTACAACAGAACACAGAGCTCAAAGAATCAAAAGGCAGAGGGTGGAGCAAACTTTTCCAAACACTGTGAAGCTGGGCTGTTAGAACACACATCCTACAAGAGAACTTAGTGTCAAGTCCCAGACTCCACCTTCCTTGCAGAGTACAGAAGTTCCAGGAGTATAAAAACATCTGCACATGATCGAATAGATTCACTGTAGTCAGAGGGAAAAGAATTTACATTTACAAATGTTATTCTTCCTTCTGACTTTCCTAAATTCTTCTAACTTCCATACTGCCATTCTAACCAATAAGATGATCACTAAAAAGAAGCATACAAGTGTTTTATGACTTTTTTTCCAAATTTTTATTGTAAAAATACTGTACAGAGGGGGTTACAGTCACATGAATAAGGTCATGAGTACATTTCCTACCGAGCATTGTTGCCCCCTCCTATGTTTTTCCCCTACTATCCCTTCCCTTCCCACCTCCCCAACTCCTCCCCCCCAAAGTTGTAAAGTTCATATTCAGCATAGTGTCGTGTATGTCTATAACTTTTCAGTTGCCTTTTTATAATACATTTCATCAGTTTCTCTTAATTTTTAACATCAGTTCATAAAGAAGTTGTGAATTAGTCAAATGTTGCAAGGCTTAGTCCATTTTGCCACACTAAACCAGCCTGACTTTCAGGGCAGGAACTAGACTTCTGTTATGGCTTGTGCTGGTTGGTGGACTCAGCTTGCCAGGATGGGGGAGAGCTGCTGCACTTCTCATCACAGCTGCAGAAGCCGGCGGGGTAGCTCTGACACGCACAATCTCATTTTTCCCTATGTCTAGTGAGCTCTCCCAGGGGAGGTTCTTATCATGGAGCTGGCAAGCAACAAGAGGGAACACAGAAATGCATAAGGTTTTCTTAAGTCCTAGACTTAGACCTGGTGCAGTTAGCTCCACCTCATTATCTCAGCCTCAGTAAACATGGTGAAAACCAGAATGAATCAAGTAGCAGGGAAATAGGCTCTGCCAATTAGTGAGAGTAACTGAAAGTCTCATGCCTGCCCTTGAGCACGGGTGATGCACGGGAGCCAGGAATCCAATCTATCACACATGAAAATCACCCTTGAAGATCTCCTTCCTCTTGGCTACACTGAATTATTTTAGACCATTTTTAGGATATTTTGATTGTGTAGTTTCTTGTACAAACTTAACTCGGTTCCTTCCTCCACAGATACCCATCATTAACTAGCTCAGTAACAACAGGAAAACCATTGAGATATTTGTATACTATTGTTTTCTCTAAGAAGCAGAAATCTTGTGAAGTAATGTGAAATAATTGTAAGCAGGAAAGGGATGTTTACAAACCAGTGGTCACCAGCAGGCCCCAGCTACTCCAAAGGCAGTCAGAGGGAAACTTAATTGCTTGGCCTACTGTGGGAGAAATGATTTACAAATAATGGTATTTAGGGTTGGATTTAGTATCTGTGGATAGTTACTTTTACTAGTATTGGCCTCATTTGACTAATTGAAGATAAAGTTTGCCTTTGACTTAAGGAAAGCTTAGTGCACCTTTGAGATATTGAGAAATTTGATCCCATTAATCCTCACCATTTCTAGCAGAGTTGGAGATGAAGGTGAGTCAATTGATTACCCAAAGGGAGCCTTACAACCAGTCATTTATCTGCTGTCTCAGGGGCTGCAGAGAATGCTGTTAGCGATGGATAGAAGGTTTAGCACCCAATCTCATAAGAATGATTGCAGGTATGATAGGATAGCCCCAGATCTGCTACTTGTCCTCTCAATTTGCAACACAGCAGAAAGAATGAACACAAAGGAAGATTTCCAGGCTTGGCTCTTGTCCACATGTGATTGGGTAGCCAGAGAGGTGATTTTTCTTTATCTTTTTTATTTTATTTTGTGGGTCATGGTGCTTGAACTCTGGGCCTGGGCACTGTCCCACAGCTCTTCAGCTCAAGGCGAGCACTCTACCACTTGAGCCACAGCACCACTTCCAGTTTTCTGA
This sequence comes from Dipodomys ordii, assembly GCF_000151885.1. Classification (NCBI taxonomy): domain Eukaryota; kingdom Metazoa; phylum Chordata; class Mammalia; order Rodentia; family Heteromyidae; genus Dipodomys; species Dipodomys ordii. The sequence continues at coordinate 8,367,702 of NW_012267298.1, forward strand.
GTGGCTTATTGGAGATAAGAGTCTCACAGAGTTTCTGGCCTGGGCTGGCTTTGAACTGAGATCCTCAGATCTCAGCCTCCTGAGTAGCTCAGATTACAAGTGTGAGCCACCGGCACCCGGCCATGATTTATGTGGTGAAAGCAGGAGAGCATATTCCAGGCATGTGGCCACAGCTATGATAACAGCCCCTAAAAGATACCTGGAATTATGAAGTCACAGACATCGAGCTTCTCTGAGTTGAACATGTCACCAGGAAACTTTGAGAGATCTAAACCTCAGGGGTAGTTGAGCAAAACAGGTAGAAACACAGGGCAGGGAGGACTTGTTTATAACCTGAGGAAGTTTTGTACAGTGTGAGCAGTGCAGCAGGGTTCAGGAAATGATGTGCTAAGCACTTGCAGAACACAAAATTTGGAATTATTCTTATAGGTCAATGGTATAGAGATTTTTCAATGAACCAGTTTATTTAGAAAACAAACAGAATATCAGAACCAAATTAGAGTCTTTATGATCTCTTCCATTTTGTGTTATCTGCATTCAGCCTTCCCTCAACTTTGCATCTGGTTTTCTTAAATCTCAGGTACTGCAACCTTGCTAACTTATTTGCACTTCCCTCTGATGTCATGCCCACATTAGTGATTTTGTACCTTGGTAGAGTATTCTCATTTCCCTCTTTTCCTTGCTTGTAAAATGCATCTGCACCACCCACACATTGGCTAAGGGTAACCTGCATGGTGAAGATGCCTGCACCTTTTCTAGGCAAGGCTGGTTGCCATTGCTTCTGTACTCTTGCTAGAAGTCAAGTATTCTGGTGTGGTGGTGTCAGGTAACCCAAGTTTGCTTTATACATCCTCCCGTGAAAGTTATGCTAAAGCTCTTATATTTACAGTCAGCTTCATAGGAAGTCCCTGCCCCTCCTCAAAGACCAACAACAGCTAGAAAGATGCTTTTAAAATGCATCTGTGGTCAGCACATTTCCATCATTTGGTCTCTATATTATTGTGAAAGTACCACCCACAGTTTTTTGGCACATCTGAGACATTTATCAAGGAAGAGTGCACAAACAGTTAAGATGTTGTGGCCTAGGCCAGAGAGCCAACCAATCGCAGAGACTGGAACTCAGATCTGTTAGATTCACTCTAGCCTTGATACCCCTTCCCATAAAGGACCTGATTTCTCTACTGTTCCCTCAGAACTGGTAATAGATGAGATAATTTTGTAAAAGAAAATGTTATATAAGTGTTGCAACATATTTCAGATGCATGATATGTCTTTGCAGCCTGAGCTTATTTTAATCTAGCCATGGGAATATATATTGGCGAATATGTATCTGAGCTGACAGATGGGCGTGGGTACCTTTGAGACTCATAAATACAGTGGAGGAAATTCGAATGTGAAAACTATACTTCATCCTTCTTTCCCTTCCTCTATTTACAACTTATCTTGTGTTCTAATATTCCTTCTTATACTTCCCTCTCTCTCAGTTTCTCTCTTTCTCTTTCTCTCTCTCAGTATCTCACTGTCTATGACTCTGTCTATCTCTCTCTCTCTCTCTCTCTCTCTCTCTCTCTCACACACACACACACACACACACACACAAAACATTACTTTAACCAATTTGCCTATTCATGGAAGAGGGATAAATATAAAGCTATTTTTGTAACTCAGGCATCAGAATACTTCCTGGATCTGATGAGATGCCAATGTGGTTGATTCATTTCTTTTTTGCTTAATGAGAAGTCAAAGCTCCTGTCTTCAAGATGTCCCTTTCTTGGGGACAGCTGTGTATGGGTGTTTAATAGAAGATCCAGTGGCTGGAGAGGAGACACTCGCTCCGCAGGTTGTGTTTACCACGTCAGTAGCACACACTAACTGCTCTCTGTCTTCCCCTGAATCTATAATATGTTCTTTTTTGCTATGTTCCTATTCTACATTCTGGCATTTGTCTTTTAAGACCTGTTTGAAACTCCGCTCTCTAGAAACTGATGAAGTCTTTTCGGGAGGGTGAAAGTTGGAGGTTGATTCCCTGAAATATGGGGCCTGGGGGGCAGATTGCATGAAAGATAAGTTGGACTTCCAATGTAGAGGAGAGTGGAGACCAAAGGCAAGAGGGAAAAGACTGCACAGACCTAAGCTGATATGGGAAGAACTTTGTTAGAAACGACTTCAAAAGGGAGCAAAATGAGCAAGCACTCTAGCACTAGACTCTTCAAGCAGGACTAGGCCGATATGACATTGAGCCTGGAGTACTTTGAACAAAATCAAACGTCCCTCACAGTTCATTCTGACCGTCTCTAAGAATTCAGTTATTTTCATGCATATCAAATGCAGAGCTTTGTGAAACTAAATAAGTGACTTCCCTCTTCAGAGAAGCTCTGCCAAGAACAATCTTCTACTGGATTTATGAGTCCAGTCACTCAGAGGGTGGGTAATTACTGAAAAACTCTTGCTGAGTACTTTCTCTTGCCTGTCACTGACTCCAGCCCCATCTCTGGTGCTCTCCACCTTAGCAGAGCATCCTGCTTCAGTGCCCACTGCCCGAGCAGGTTGAGAAGGGGGGAGGGTGTTGTGCTATATGTACTTAGAGTTTATCTACTGCTGGATGTTGCAGTTCATTTCCTTCTGGATGTATTTCTTCTAACTGAGAACATGGCTTGCTAGAGATGTTTCTATTGATAGAAAGATTCTGGCTGGCAGAGGCATTGATTGCTAATAGCTTCAGGTCATCTGAGCCCCAAGGACAGTGTGTATTGACATCCTTAAGGGGATAGCACATTTGCACAACAGACCGAGAACTTCTCAGTCAGACCACATCGGTCTCAGGTATTGACCAGCAAGGGTATAGATATCCATAAGGCTCTTCACTCATTCAGAAAACATCCAGAGGCCCACTTAATCTCCTGTGAGTATCTAGGAGCAGTCACTGCTGGGCTGTCAGCAGACAGCCAGCAGAGAGGGTGAGATTTACTGGGAGAATTCACAGGACTAGGAATGAAGTCTTTCTGTAGAATCTTTCTTGTTCATAAGATTGCAGTGGTATCCATATTTCTTGTCTATCCATTCAGCATTGATTTAGTGCTGAAGGCTAGTAGAAATGATCAGGACTATGCTTAGAAGTGTTGCATTAATGGTGATAACAATTTTTATGTTTTTGTATTTACAATTTTACTTCTTACAAATGAAATATTACATTTGCCTCTGTATATCATTTTATTTCTCCAAAATTAGGATAAAGAATACTTATAAAAATTCAATGAGTCAAAGAATCATAAGGGTATATTCAGTAAAGATGTTTGTGGGTAAAGTGGCACATGCCTGTAGCTTGCTGTATTCCTAGTACTGGACAGGCTGAAGCAAGAGAAACCTGAATTTGAGGCCATTCTGGGCTACACAGTGAGACACATCTCAAGAAATGGATAAGTAATATAAAATTAGTAATTTCTCTTTACCATTCCCTGACATTGTTTAATATTATATGACTTGGGAGTTCATATATATTGAATAGTTATATATATATATATATATGTACATATGCATATCTGTGTCACTATATATCCAAACATATAGAAATATACTTAGACATAATATATACATATACACATGTATCTGTGTCACTATATATCCAAACATATAGAAATATACTTAGACATAATATATACATATACACATGTATGTATATTTGTATATATGTGTTCTTATATACATGTATATGTATCTATATACATATATATTTATATATGTATTCATATACATATATATGTATCTATTCAAGTATATATCATTTATATTCATGTGTGCATATATTCCTGCATGTATATGTATGCATTTGTATGTGCTTACATAAACATATACATATACATATGTACCCACATACATATATACACATTAATGTATTTTCCCACTTAAAATTAGAAGACAATGTAGTTTCATACCATTAGTTATTTTTATTGTGACTTCAGTAAAAGCAAAGATGTGAATTAGTTAGCTCTTGATGAATGATCCTTAGAAGCAAAGATGTGAATTAGTTAACTCTTGATGAATGATGCTATGTTCAGTGGTCTATTTTGAGTTGTATTTCTTTCATTCTCTGTTAATAACAAGCAATATTGAATTCAACACCTTCTATAAAACCCCACTTCAGTTCTGTGACAAACTTTCACCTCTCTGCTTCTTCCCATAACCAGAGTAACCGCTCTTCAAAATTTGTATTCATCATAGTTTTGAATTTGAATTTTGTCATGTCTGACAAGTAAGTATATTGAGTTATTCGCTTATGTTTCCAATATGATGTTAAAAGAGATCATATAGCATAAAATTATTTCCTGACAAGTCACTGGAGCCACACTGACTTGGTGGTGAGGGCTGGGTGAGGAAGGGAGGAATTCCACAGTCATGTGAGGAAGTCTCGGTTCTGGTCAGCTACAGATAAGCATGTCCATTCCTCTATGTCAAAGACTGATGGGCTTTTCTAGCCCCTAAAGTCAAGCCTTACCTTGTGAGCAGTTACAGTAGGTTTTCCTCAGGAGGACTGGCTGCTGGGGCACAAGAAACACATTGAAAGTTGGGAGAAAAGCAAAGCAAGGATATTTTCCCCAAAACTTCTTGCTGTGTGTCTGGTAGCTGTTACCTTTGGACTTGAGACAGAAACTTGTCTGAGGTGGCTTCCTCTCCTGCAAACCCATCCAGCCTGCTTTCTGCTTTCAGATCACTGCCAGACTCAGGTAACAGCACCTCCTTCTTGTATCCTATGCAGGGAGAGTCTTGACTTCCTTTCCTACTGACAAAAAGGCGTTCTCACTCCCATAGCTGGACCGCTCATCTTCTTTCATCACTAGCGAAGCTAATTCTCTGTATAAAACCCCTTCTATTTATAGCTACTATTTAATTTTCTTTGGTTGGGCTCTCACTCTTTCTACAGCTTTCCCACATCTCCATAGCTTTTTAGACTAAAGATAAAATATGCTTCCAGATCAAATTCCCAAGTCTCCCATTTCATAATGTCTCCGACATGAAATATTAATGTACAATACAGAATAAAACTTCTAAAAATTGATATCTCTGGAAAGATTAGTGTGTCTTCAGATTCTGGCTCTGAAAAATGAGTACCATATCAAATGAAAAGGGAATAAATATTAATTCAATACCATAGTTTGAAGACAAATTCAAAGAAAGCCCTTATGGAATAAAACAGAGAAGGATAAAGACTAAAAATACTAGGAGAGGAAACATTTTTATTTACTGGAAAATCTTAAAGTGTCTAATTTTTCACGTAACATTTCTAATAATGGGAGATTGGTTAAACTTCTTTGATCATTTGAATCACTTATGAACATTTTTTTAAAATTACAACAAAAGTTTTTAAAGTGACCAAATAGGAAGAAAGCACTGAAAAATACCAATATTATACGGAAATGTTTGATATTCTGTGTGAGGTTTTGTCAAGCTACACCTGCTCTTCCTGTGGTTGTATTGACTTGAAGTGTCTGGGAAGAGTGAGGAGATAGGGCAACACATCAATATTGAGATCTGGAAGACGCAACAGGAGGTGATCATGAACTGCACAGACATAAACTCAGGCCCCACACTTCACAAGCCTGTTCTTAGGAGACTCAAGGGATTCAGGATGGAAAAAAAAGGAAACTGAAAGACTTGAGTTACAAATTTACTGTCACTCATCATGGTGGGCATATGGAAAAAGTGACAAAGGAAGGGAGACAGAGGAAGCAAGGACAGAATATGAGAGAAAGGAATGGAAAGAAGAAAAGGAAAAGGAGGAGTGGGAGGGAGATTGGGAGAGGTAGAAATAAGAGAAAGAGTAGGGGACAAGAAGAAGAAGAAAAGGAGGAAGAGGAGGAGAATGAGGAGAGGACTAGGGAGAAAAAGTTACAGTTAGACTCCAGCCAATAACTAGATGGGATGGATGTTTGGAGGATAAACTTCTGAATTTTGTGTTCAATTTCTGAGGGGAACTACAAAAGAAAATGAAAAGATTTGACCATATCCTTACTAGTACCGTATCACTAATTAACACATGAAAGTAAAATACAAAATATACCCAAGGAAAGAAAACAATTAAAACACCAAAAAACCCTAAAAGTGGAGGAAATGATGTAGAGATGACTCAGATATCACAGTAATTTTGATATTTCATACAAGGAATATTGGGCTGGATGTAGCTCAGTGGAAAATTACTTATATAGTAAGTACAATATCCTGGGTTTGATCTCCAGTGAGAGAAGGGGGGAGGGAGAAAGTGAGGGAGAGAGAAAGGGGGAGGAAGGAAGGAAAGAAGGAAGGAAAAGGAAAGAAAGAAAGAAAAAAGAAAAGACAAGGTATATCTTCAAATATTAAAAATACCTAAAATGATGAGAATTTGGGTGAATAAAATATCGTTTAAAATATAGACATTGGGAATGAAAATCAAATAGAAAATACAGATCTGAAAAGGAAAATAACTAATGTAAGAAACCTATCTGTATTCCATCTCATAAAATATTATTGCATGTGATCATATGCACATAGATATTGAACATTTATGATCCACTCCCATGCATATCCCCCTTTGTTTGGCGCGAATGTGAACTCCAAGTAAAGGAAACGAGATTCTTTTAGTTGTTGGTTTTGTTTTCTTTTCCTTTTGCCTTGTTAGTTTGTGTGTCTTTGGGAGGGTAAGGGGAGGTACAGAAAAGGTGGAACAAACGGTGAACAGATGCAACAGTGGTTCTCACTAGACACTGTTGAAAATGAACTGTTCATCTTGTTGCTGTGGATGGGAGGGGAAAACTGGGAGAGAGCAAGGGAAGAGGAGACATGATTTTAAAAGAATGAACTCATGTGCATGAACTCATGTAATTGTAAGTCTTCTGTATATCACTTCTACAATAACAATGTAATATATAAAAAGGGAATCCACTTGTAAGACCACTGATTAGGGTTAGAATTATGAATAACAAGAGTAATATAAACAACAGAAAAAATTGCAAGAGCAGAAAAAGCATTCTTTTTAAATTGTTATTGTATAGGTGATATACAGAGTAAGGTTACTAATTACCCTAAGTCACGTAATTAGTACTTTTCTTTTTGCACAATGTCATATTTTCCCTCATTTTCTCCTGGCTTTTCCCTCCTGACTGCTCCCACGCACAAGTTGTATAGTTCATTTTCAACATTGTGTCTAGTCAGTATTATTGTTACATTAGTTCACTCTCTGTTCTCTCAAAGAGATATACTCACATACAACACAAAAAGTACAGAAATCAAAAACAGTAACAAAGGAGAAAAAACACACACCAAAATAACAAAAAAAACCTCTCTTGTTTCCATTTCTTGGAATTCATGTCTATAAACATCGTTTTATATGATCATATGTGCATAGCTATTGAGACACTGTGATCCTCTCCTAAGAATATCCTCCTTTGATCTCACTGTGTGACTGTCTAAAGTCCTGTATAATTTATCATGCACAAGTGTATATTTTTGTCTATTACCATCCAGTGTATTTTATTTTTAAATACATTCTAGTTGCAACAAATGAGGGAAACAATATAACCTATGTTTCTTTGGCTCACTTCACTTAATATTTTTTCCATGTTTTTCCATTTCCTTACAAAAGGGGCAATGGCATTCTTTCTGATAGAAGCATAGAATTCCATTGTGTATGTACACATTTTCTATATTTATTTTTCCATTGAGGGGCATCTGGGTAGATTCCATATCTTGGCTATGGTAAACAATACTGCCATGAACATGGTTGTGCTGGTAGCTTTAGTGTGGCCTAGTTTGTGTTCTAGTGAATAAATGCCCAGGAGTGGGATTGCTGGGTCATAGAGGAGCTCTATGTTTAGTCTTTTAAGGCATACTGCTTTCCAGAGTGGTTGAACAAGTTTATATTCCCACCAACAGTATAGTAGTGTTCCCTTTTGGCCACATCCCTACCAGCATTGGTTATTGTTGCTTTTCTTGATTATAGCCATTCTAACCGAGGTAAAGAGGAATCTCAATGTTGTGCTGATCTGCATTTCTTTTATGGCCAGAGATGTTGAACATTTCTTCATGTGTCTATTGGACATTCTTACTTATGAGAAGTCTCTCTTTAAGCAAACCCTTAAACCTCATGACTTTATCAATCTAACAGCATATTTGTTTGATCACCTGCAGTAAAGGGTATGGGAAAAGGAAATGGCTAAGAAAAAAAATGAATGAGCAAAACTTTCACACTAAGAAGGAAACATTATCTTGCAGGCCTAGGACAGAGTAAATGTCACAGAGGATAAGGCAGAAAGAGAACCAATCCTAATCATGTCATAAACAAATGGCTGAATGGTTGAAAGTCAATATTGACCAATGAACATGGAATAGTCTCATAACTCCCAGAAGAGCAGTAATGCAAAACACCAACCAATTTTTCATCACAAACAATGCTGGGCCTAAAAATATCAGTAAAGTGCTGGAAAAAAATACGGTTATACCAAAATGCTCTGTTAGCTAGACAAGGTCAAAAGCTATGTACAGATGCCCATATAAGGTGATGCTAAGCCAAATGAACCCCAAGATAGGGACACAAGAGGTTTTATCTTTGTTGTTGTTGTTTTTATGTACTTATGATGTACTATGTGATTTTTTGTGTTTCTTTTGTACGTTTCTTCCCACATGGTATAGTCATGTTTCACTGTATTTTATTCCAGTGCCCTGCATCTTTTATATACATTTTTCTAATTTGGGGAGGGGAAGGGAAATAACAAAATGCTAAAAGAAGGATACGGGTTGAACCATTGTAACAATGACACCTACATGACATTATGTTGAAAAGGAACATTACAACTTCAGGGGAGGGGAAGGGAGGAGTGGGGGAAGTGGGGAGGGAAGGGATGGTAGGGGAAAAACAAAGGAGGAGGTAACAATACTTGATAGGAAATATACTTAATACCTTACTCATGTAACTGTAACCTCTCTGTACAGTATCTTTACAGTAAAAGATATACATTAAAATTGAAAAAATAATAATATGAATTAAAAAATGCTCTGTTACTAACTCTAACTTTCACAAATAAAGGTAAAATAAAAACATGGAGAAAATCTGTGGCTCCTAACCTTTGCTAAGAAAAATGCTTTGGAGAAGTTGTTAGGGTGATGCAAATGGCATCAGGTATGAACTAATCTGCAGGATTTAAAGGTGAGAAACTAATATGATAAATGTATGGAAGTCCACTCAAAGGTATCTGTAACTTATTTATTTATTTGCTTTCAGAAGCTGGATATCAGCCCAGTGCCATCAAGTCCACAGAGCATTTATGTCTTACACCAAGAGAAATGGCACAAATCTGAAGCACCTGCTCATGCTTTCACATTTCACATGAAAAGTAAAAGGTCAAGCTAGGTGGTGGTGGCTCATGCCTGTCATCCTAGCTGCTCAGGAGACTGAGATCTGAGGATCGCTCTTCAAAGCCAGCTCAGGCAGGAAAAGTCCATGAGACTCTTATCTCCAATAAACCATCAGAAAACTGGAAGTGGTGCTGTGGCTCAAGTGGTAGAGTGCTTGCCTTGAGCTGAAGAGCTGAGGGACAGCGCCCAGGCCCAGAGCTCAAGTCCCACAACTGACACACACAAAAAAGTAAAATGCCAAATTTACAATTGATTCCATTTTTATTCCAGAAAGATTTTATGAAATCTTCCTGATTGTTTTCAGAAAGATTTTCTGAAACTAACGCAGTCCTATGGCTTAAACACCTGCAGTGTCTACAATGGAATACTGAAATCATTTTGTTATTGATGTGGAAAACCCCACAGAAGAATTAGAGACACCCAAAGAAGCAGATGGAAAAACAGAAAACAAATGGGAAAATAGTAGACATCAGTTCCTGAGAACACACATGAGCACTTCAAGTGAAAACAAAAATGCCAGAATGAACACAGCAAAATATCATCTACTGACTGAAATGTTCTTTGAAAGCTGCAGATAGGTTGAGGGTAAAAAGGAAAATAACTTTTCCTGAAAACAATGAGCAAACAAAAGCTGAAATGGTAATAGCAATATCAGAAAATCTCGATTTTAAGAGAAGATATATTATTGCCTATGAAGAAGGCTAATTTGCAGTGATAAAAATTATCAAAGTATTCTTTCCTAAAGTAAAAATATCAGGATGTGCAGCATAGCGCTTGACCAAGTCGACATCCATTCAAAATTAAAACTCTCAGTAAGCTGGGAATAAAAGGAAACTAATCTCATAAAGATTACTTTGAAAGATCTACAGCTAATGTCATATAGTTAATGATGAGTGAATACATTATTCCCCTGTGAGACTGACAATATGAAAGCTTACCTGAACCGTTGTGGTTCATCTCGGCACCAAAAGTCTATACATTTATAAGAAACTAAGGGAAATAAAAGTTACAGAGCATGCAAAGGAAAAAAAAGAAGGCTTATTGATTCACAGAAGACACACTTTTCTATGTAGAAAATATTAAGGAATATACATTTGGGTCAAAAGCTATTTGCATAATTCAGGGTTAATATTCAGCAATCAATGTGATATTCATTACTCACAGTAAATCTCTGAAAATGAAACAGAAATTTCACTTATAGTAGCATGTGAATGCTTAGGAATAAATTTAACAAGTGCTTTGCAACATACTTACAAAATTATGAAATATTGTTGAGACTATGAAACCCCTAAATAAATAGATTCATGCATTGAATAACTTGATATTGTCAAAAGTGTTACATTTTCTCAAGTACAGATTCAGTGTGCACCCAGGATGTTTGTGAAATTTTAAAACCTGATCACAAAATGCATATGGAAATACCAAATGCCTGAAAGAGCCAAATTACTATAGTGATGACCCAAACTAGAGAAATTGCCCTCTTTGAGTTCAAGAATTAGCAAACATATGTTCATGAAGAACATCTAGCCAGGCATAATGAACAGCAGCTCACTCCTGTAATCTTAGCTATTCCTACTCCTATAATCCTAGCTACCTGGAAGGTGGAGATTGGAGGATTGCATTTTAGGCCAGCAAGAAGACAAACATGTGGTGCATCCATGGCCCCAGAGAAAAGAAGAAGCACATGCAGGCGTATTACAGTTCAGCCAGCACAAAGCAAGCCCCTACACCAGATCTGAAGTTACCATAATCACAGGCAAATAGATCAATGGAACACATTAAATGTCCCAGAAATAGATGAATATTCTTTAACCATTGTCTTGTCTTTTTTTTTTTACAAAAGTGTCAAAATGATTTATTTCGAGAAAGAAAAATCCTTTAAACCCAACAGCATATGCAGATGGAAAAATAATTGAACCTCAGCCATCTCATCACAAGACAGAGTTGAAGTCTGAAATTGAACTAAATGCATACCCTTAAAAAAGAAACTTAGAAGACAATATCAGAGAGGGGTGGTAGGAGTAGATACTTCTTTGACAAGTTCCAGAAATCAATAAGCTTATAAATAACAAGAAAGAGACTCAACTTAATTACCAGTTCAATCCTTAAAAGAATATGGACAAAGGAGACAAAGTTTGGGGAAAATATTTTCAAGCAATATATCTGATAGAGAAGTTTTGTCTTGAATGGATAATAAACTTGTATAAGGAAATACTAGGAAGATAAGCATTCTGATACAAAAAGAGTTGAAGCACTTGAGCAGAGAAATTCACAATAGAGTAGGTTGCCCATAATAGGAAAATCTGCTCAGTATCATGAATCATGAGCAAAGTGCAAATTAAAAAGACAAGCTCCTAATTTCAAACCACTCAAATGACTAAAATTTAAAACTGAACTAAGGAAAATGACAGCATCTAATGCTGGTTGAAGAGGATGTGTATTAACCACAATCCATTCATCTCTCTGGTGGGAATGTGAGAATGCTTGGTAAGTTCGGGGAGAGTTTGAGCATTGTCTGGTTACAGATTCACATAGCATTCCAATCTTTATAACACAACATGGACAACATGACTTGCACAAGAGTATTTACACTAGCTTCAAACACAGCAAATGAAACTACAAAATAACCCTAATACCCATTAGCAAAAGAGTAAACTTGGCATTATATTCAGGCAAAGAAGTAACAAGCAAGCAAGCTTGAAAACATGCAGTTTGAATTTACAAACTTTTTGAGTGAAATAAGGCAAAGAGGACAGCATATATCCTATGTGATTATATATATGCAAATATGGTTTATACATATACAACTGTGTGCATGTATATATGTATGCATATATCCCTATATATATCCTCATTATACATATATACCTCTCCATGTGTATGTATAAAATTGCATAAGTGAATCTAATCAGTGGTATAAAAATATCAGGAAAAGGATTGTTTTCAGAGCAGAGAGTGAATAGAACAGCACATTATAGAAAAAGACAGATTGATTTTATAGGTAGAAGCAATTATTGAGATCAAATATGAATGAATTTTGCATTTTTAAGTATGGAAATATTACTTTAAAATTTTTTACCTTATGAAGTAATAATAGACCAATAATATAACATTATATATTAATACTCAACCAATATAAGCCAAATTGTCAAAAATATTTTCCTAATTACCTACTTCATATGAAAATAAGAGAGCATCAATTAAAAAAGCAAATGCTATCAGTTAACATGTAACCTCTTCAGTGTCAAATGTGTTTTTAAGGAATTTCTACTTATGCTTAAAATATTTCTTAGGCTCTGTTACACAAACATTTTTAAAGAAAAAGTATACAAAAAGTTCCTACTATGTATTTTAAAAGGCCTATAAATTATCAAAGCCCAAACTGGAATAAAACTGGCTAATTAATACATATCAAAGTAGCTGATAACTCAAATTTTAGAGGCCAATTTAAAAAGTCAAAAGCTTTTCTGCTCAGAATTTAATTAATATGGAACAATACAATTAATTTGCACAGTATTTTAAACAAAATCAACAATAATTCTGAGAAAAACATTTAAAAATATTTCGTATATTTAGGTTTTATTTTGACAGAATGGATCTAAATTTGTGAGCATCATTTAATGTAATTCTATTTAATGAGCCTGCTGGGATCATGGTATACTTGTTAGATATTAAATACTAGAAATCAGAAAGTATTTGTTTTTTCTGGTTGTACTGTCATTTTCCTAAGGCCATGAGGTGCTGGAATTCCATTGCTCTTGAATGACTCAATATTTAAATATTGAAGTGGATAATTAGGAATAGAATGTTTTTGCAAAACACTTGTGATGGTTTTAACATTTTCTCCAAGAATATTGTGGTCTTTTCATATTTGACTATCCATTGTATAGCATTTCGTATCATTGACTTTATAATCTGAGTAAAACTTGAATGTGATTTTCAATTCTTTTGTGTAAAATATCCCTGAATGTGGCCTCGATTAACTTCTATCCTGTCTTCCTAAACCATCTTCTTATTCATTCTTATAATTCTTTCTGTGTTCATCACTGTATCATTTTATTTTGTAGAATATTCTCTGTGGTACCTCAAAGGATATATTTTTATGTAAAAATAGGTATTTAGGTATTTGATTTGCATGGGGACATCCCTGGAAGATAAAATAATTGCTTGTTAGGCATTGAACTAATCATCAGGGTGTTATGCCAATAACATTATTAACCTCTAAGATTGTGTGTCTTGTATATTCTCTACTATTTTATTTTGCATTCTGATAATGTTATAATTGTCCAGTGACTAGACTATCTGCTTTCAGATAGAGCTACACTATTTACTAGATACTGACAGACTCTCATATTTAAACAGAGTAGATGTAGTTGTGTCAATCAATGATGATTTCTGCATTCTTCTTATTTCTTCCTAGCAATTCTCAAATGTTGACTCACATTATGAACTTTCCCCTAATGTATATTCTTGCCTTAAGAATAAAATCTCATAAGGTGAAAAATCAAACAGAACTAAGACCAAGCACAAAGGGAATATTTTAGTTGCAAAAAGTGGTTATATGGGGTTAGGAAGGTGGCTTAGTGATAGAATGATTGCCTCAAATGCACGAAGCCCTGGGTTCGATTCCTTAGCACCACATAAACGGAAAAAGCTGGAAGTAGTGCTGTGACTCAAGTGGTAGAGTGCTAGCCTTGAGCAAAAGAAGCTTGGGGACAGTGCTCAGGCCCTGAGTTCAAGCCCCAGGATTGCCAAAAACAATGCCTTATGGGAGGAAAAAAATTTCCAACTAATTTTATGCTTGAAACAAGAATAACTGAGTAAATGAAGTGGTCCACTTAATTCAAAGAGGGCATGAATCAATATTGTAAAGACCTCCTTCCTATCCAAATTGATCTATCTATCCAAAGCAATCCTCATCAAATCTCAACAAGATTCTCCACAGAGTTTGACAATGTGTTTGTAATATGGGAGGCTAATGTTAGAAATGAGAGTTAGGGGAGATATAAAAATTAAAGTTTAAGAAGTCAAAGGATATTGATGTGAATTACACGCAAACTGATTAGAACAGAAGTGTTCATAAATAAATGCATGTGCTTTGGGAAAGTCAATTGACAGTGTAATAGATATTCAGAGGGAGGCCTCTGTTCTCCAGTGCTATGGACAGCGACCCAGGGGAATGGCATCCCTGGTGCTGAGGGCGGAGAAGCACCTCCAAGGAGACTCCCTGATCACAGAAAACACCTGGAAAACAAGAGCAAACCAAGGACACTTCATAGATGTACGAAGTCACTGAGAGACCAAAGCACATATTTCCACAGATAACTTCAGAAAGTGTCAGATTATAGGTGGATCTTCTTAATGCAAGAAAGGTGACTTTTATAAAGATAAAATGCCAAATCAATAAAGGAACGATGGACAAAACTGAAAAAAAACTTCATTTACTGGAAAATCATTCTCATAAACACATACTACAAAGCCAAGCATGAGGGAAAGTATTCTCAGGAATATTTCAAATTGTTTAACACGTGGTGTGTTGGCAACTAGGTTTATATAAAAACAATTGAATGATGGCTGGGTGACATAGCCCATGACTACTCAGGAGGCTGTGATCTAAGGATGGCAGAGAAAGCCAGCCGGGGAAGGGTCTCCCAAGAGACTCTTACCTCCAACTAGCCACCAATCAACTGGAAGTGGAGGTGTGCCTCAAGTGGTTGAGTATCAGTCTTGAGCAAAAATGGTGAAGGTCAGCTCCTAGACTGTGAGGTTAGGCCCCAATACCAGCACACACACATGCGTACACACACACACACACACAAATTATACTGAATTTTAACACATTGATTGCATATTTATTTAATCTCTCTATAAGTTCCTGCCCAATGGTGGTGGGATTGTATTTGACAAAGCACCTTCTTACAGTCATTGAAAATTGGAGGTTTCAGTGAATCTATATGAACAACAAATCAAAATGTTAGTGATAATAGCTACCTGTACTTGAGGGAAAGATTTCAAATCTTAACATGCATGAAAGAAAATTGTAATCACAACAAGATTCTCCAACTAAGCTCAACTATATTGAGCCATGAGACAATCATACAGTATGTTTTTATATTACATAAATAAAATACAAATTTCATATACTATTTATATTCATTTTCAGATATATGTTCATTAATGTATGTGTGTGCGTGCATAAATATATATTCGTAATAGATGAAGGGACAGCATTCATTGCAGCAATCCCACTACCCAAGATTTGTATCATAAATATTTTATCAGCATCAATTGGTTCTACAAGGGGTTTTCATTTTTGACTTGTTCATACTCATATAATGTTCTTTGAGCAGATTCACCCCTCAATCTCCTCCACTTTCCGTCCCATTTCCACAACCACTCCACCCCAGCAGATGATTCGTTTCATTTTGAGCTCATTCAACCCCCCTCCACCTTCTTCATTTGCTCACTCCCTTCCTACTTGTATTAACATTTAAAAACACTATTTTTATTATCTTTAAGTAGTTGTACAAAGGACATACCATTTGAAAGACGTTGATGAACACCTACATTTTAAAATTACTTTTGTACCCTTTGCAACTTCAAAATTTCATATTTTAGTTTCCATGAATGAATTACAGTTTAAATAATTTTAAGTCTCCTTTCCTTTCTTTTCTGCTTTGTGTCTTCTGTGGAGTTGACTTTTCTATTTAGTCTAGAAAGAGAGGCCCGGCCAATTGCCTTTCCTGCAATCATCCATTCCTTATGCCACATCCTGCTCTCCGCGATTTATGCACATCTTTTCTCTCTAGAGCTAACAAGGTTCTTTACATACTAAGCATGTATTAAACAATTTTTCTTTGCATAATGATTTTTAATGATGGCTTCTACTCTTCTACACCGTGTCTATTTTATGTTTAAAACTGTATGTTTACTCTTTCTCACTGAATATCCGCATACCATATTCTTGTAGCTATGAAACTCATTTAAGCACCAGCTTTTTATGTGCCGTGTGATTCTTGACATGAGATAAAATATTAACGCCTTATATTTTATGCTGTAAATAATTGATGCTGTGTATCCCATAGACTCTAAGTGATATATATATATATATATATATATATATATATATATATATATATATATATATATATATATATGGCTCTACTGCTGATCAAGCCACATTTCTTTTCCTTCTAGCACTTGCCAGGATTTCAAAGGAGAGGAAAACAAAATAGAAAGTGTGATAAAAGCCATGCTTACCTGAATAATGAACCTGGTGGCCAAGTAGCTTGAAACTTCAGTATGGTTTGGGAATTCTGTCGGAATCTCTCCACAACATGACATCAAATTTCCTTTCAATCTTTCAAACAGAATGCGCACGTTTCCTAGAATGGGGATCCTACTGGACCACTTTTTTCCCCCTCAGATCAAATAGTCAGTCTGTCAACAATGCCTTCATTTTGCTCAAGATAAATCCCTTCCTGAGCGAAGTAGCGCTTCCCTCCCTTCAAGCACCGATCAAGAATTTTGGAGATAGATTTGGCTATCAGTTCCATTTCCCCCTCTGGACATGGAATAAACAAAGCAAAGTATAGTGTTTGCGTTCCAGGAGAACAAAGCCATATCAGAAGAGACTAGCAAAAGGAAAAAGTCACTGAGGATTCACTCTCGGAACCTAGGTCTAGCAGTCTGTGCAGTACTCCATGTGAATTTGAGTTTTCAACGTCTGCCTGTAAGATGGGGGTGCAGCCTTTGTAACAAGAATGCTTTTGGTCCACGCACGAGTGAGTTACTCTGTGTTCAGCAGCTCACGGGGAGGGGTGAGAAAGACACTAGAAGATCCCTGCTATCAAGCCTGGGAGAGCTCACACTTATTTGTGACTTATTTGTTTTTTAAACAAAACTAGATTTCTTATAACAACGGAGGTGGTTAGCCAAACAGTCACCATTTTTGGTTATCTTCTTATTAAACAGAAAGTCCCAAAGCACTTGGTAACGGGGAAGAAATGGACAATTATTATCATACCACACTCCTAATCGTACGATCTTAAATACATAACATAAAGTGGTCTGTCTGCACTATATTTGAGAATGACAATGTGTTTGCCTGAATGAAACCAACAACATTGTGTAAGTTACATTTATAAAAGTGTTAGAGGAATAGAGAACGTTTTATTTTTTGGCTGGGTTTGTAGTTTTAGGACATTGGTGTCCAATTCCAAGACCCGGGCACCTGACACCTTCTGCCCGGTACTCAGAACTCCAGAGGGAAAGTGAGCCCTGCACATTTGCACATGTCACCGCCACCCAGAGTCCCTGAGGAGGAGGGAACTATGGGACAGTGCCTCGGAATTAGAGAAAACCTGTTTCGTAAATAAATATACCTAAGGTGATTCAGTCCAAACCCCCAAACCAATACACAGAAGCCCTTCTCCACACTCTATTTCCAGCTCGTCTTCATTATGTAATTTTAAAATTTTTATTCATTTTTTATTATTTTTAAGGAGGTTTACAAAGGAACTTCCATTAAAAAGGCAGTTTATGAATACAGTGTCTTTTGATCTGTCTCACTCATCCCTCCCCCCCTCCCCCGGCCCCTTCTCCCACCCTTCTTAATTTTGTAGAATATACATTGAATTTTTTATTGAATTCTTCTCCTCTTCATTTATCCAGCCCTTTCCCCGTGACCTTCCCCTTTCCAGTACCCACTTCCTGGTGTTTTATTTTGCTGAACTTTGCATGATTTGGGCATTCTAAGGAATTGCACTGTTTGAACCTTGAATCTACCGTATTTCGGTTAATACATTTGCATACACTTGCCTACCATCCAATGCATTGACTTGTAAATATTCCTGACTTCAGCTCCACTAAGAACAACTTCATGCTCACCCCCAGATGGTCTGCCGGGAATTCTGACAGACAGAAACTCACCAAGATCAATGATCGCCCTCGGCCTCAGCACCTCCCTCCCTGCCTCCTGCCCCTCTAGGGGCTGCACCCAGAAAGATGACGAAGGGGTCACTCACTTACCTGGGGAATGTCAGGAACTTCCTCTGATCCTTTCCTACTCTTACTTCTCCCAACAGTCTCTCTAGATTGTGTAAGATCCAGTGCTTGATAGAAAGTCCTCATTCTGTAATACATATTCTGTCTCGCTTCCCTAATTGAATCATAAGTGCATCTCAGGTTTAGCGCTATCCTCTGAACCCAAAGACCGTTCAATGGGAACAGGGCCATTACATTTATGAACACAAAGTGAAATCAAAACACCATTGCCACAAAAGGGAGGGCATTATTTTTGGGGTTTTTTTTGGTTCATTTCCTGGTCATGGCCTTCAATATTTGTTTCTCATTTGTGGTCTCTGAATAAAGAATTTATCTGGAATTGCACTGTGTATTTAAAATGATTTGCTATAAAGCTTCTTGCAGAATTGGTACCATATTCTTCCATAGGCCATTTAATTTGTATACCTTATCTAGGCACACATTTTGCATAATAAATAAACAGTAACTCCCTCCTCTGCTTGACAACTGACTAGATATTGTATATTTTATGCAAGGAGACCACATCTAATTCAACCTGCATTTAATAGCTTATATATTTCTCCCAACAGCAGCTGCCTGCAGTGGAGATAACTCTGAACCAGACCACAGTGCTTATGTAAAACCTCCAGCACAGGGTATATTATCTGACATAATT
Source organism: Dipodomys ordii (assembly GCF_000151885.1). NCBI lineage: Eukaryota > Metazoa > Chordata > Mammalia > Rodentia > Heteromyidae > Dipodomys > Dipodomys ordii. Next base: position 8,386,783 of record NW_012267298.1, read on the forward strand.
ATGACTTTGAAGGATGTAAATGTTCAACCTTAAACCCTGAACATTCTATGAAACATAGTCTAATTAGCTAATTCCCTGTGTTTCTTCGCCATTGCTAGAGATGATCATTTTATGGTTAATCAGCCTGATGTGATTGATTGTGTGTTTTGTGTGTGTGTGTGTTCACATCATCATGTTTCAGCTGTGATGCTATTTCTGTCACTACCCCATGGGTATCTCCTAGGAAACAGGCAAAAACACAGTGCTAGGCCTTCGTGTCTTCAGCTCTTCCTGTCCATTTGAATGAAGGGCTTGTCTTCACACTGTTGGAAAACTGACGACAGAATTTTTAATAGTCTGATTTCACAGTGCCCGACCTCGTTGGATCCTTAGGACAAAACACACTATTCTTCACTGTCCAACTTCAGTCTGACGCCCTCAACTCATCTCATCTGCGCCTTCCTGGAACCTATCCTGAAAACACTCCATGGGGTTCCCACTCTCCCAGGAGACCTCACCTTACTCGCTCTCTGAGTAGTTCTGATTTGTGCTGTCACATAGTCCAGAAATAACGGATACAACATGATCTCTAGTCTTTAAGTAGATTTGTTAGTTAGCATGTTGTTTTTTAACCCTTCAAGATCTGTAACCATCTTTCTGGGCTTTTCACTCTCAGGTGGTACAGAGAAAATACCTGTTGGTTTATATCTTTGGGATTTCTTTAGAATCATTTCAATAGCTGTTTTTGTCCTGTTCACACATTTTGGGTTGCGGTATGGCTCCATACTTACGTTTGCTATCCTAATGAAGATCTGACTTTGCATCCACTGGCTGCAGATCCCTGACATCATCCTCCCCCATCTCCAACATCCCTCCCCATCTCCAGCATCCCTCCCCATCTCCAGCATCCCTCCCCATCTCCAGCATCCCTTCCCATCTCCATCCTCCCTCTCCATCTCCATCATCCCTCCCCATCTCCAGCATCCCTCCCCATCTCCATCATCCCTCCCCAGCTCCATCCTCCTCCCCATCTCCATCCTCCCTCCCCATCTCCATCCTCCCTCTCCAGCTCCATCATCCCTCCCCAGCTCCATCCTCCCTCCCCATCTCCATCCTCCCCCCCATCTCCATCATCTCTCCCCATCTCCAGCATCCCTCCCCATCTCCATCCTCCCCCCATCTCCAGCATCTCTCCCCATCTCCAGCATCCCTCCCCATCTCCATCATCCCTCCCCATCTCCATCATCTCTCCCCAGCTCCATCCTCCCTCCCCATCTCCATCCTCCCTCCCCATCTCCATCCCCTCTCTCCAGCTCCATCCTCCCTCCCCATCTCCATCCTCCCTCCCCAGCTCCATC
>NW_012267298.1:8388419-8388890 GCF_000151885.1 Dipodomys ordii
CTCCCTCCCCATCTCCATCCTCCCTCCCCATCTCCATCCCCTCTCTCCAGCTCCATCCTCCCTCCCCATCTCCATCCTCCCTCCCCAGCTCCATCCTCCCTCCCCATCTCCATCCTCCCTCCCCAGCTCCATCCTCCTCCCCATCTCCATCCTCCCTCCCCATCTCCATCCTCCCTCTCCAGCTCCATCATCCCTCCCCAGCTCCATCCTCCCTCCCCATCTCCATCCTCCCCCCCATCTCCATCATCTCTCCCCATCTCCAGCATCCCTCCCCATCTCCATCCTCCCCCCATCTCCAGCATCTCTCCCCATCTCCAGCATCCCTCCCCATCTCCATCATCCCTCCCCATCTCCATCATCTCTCCCCAGCTCCATCCTCCCTCCCCATCTCCATCCTCCCTCCCCATCTCCATCCCCTCTCTCCAGCTCCATCCTCCCTCCCCATCTCCATCCTCCCTCCCCAGCTCCATC
>NW_012267298.1:8389346-8474468 GCF_000151885.1 Dipodomys ordii
TCCCCAGCTCCATCCTCCCTCCCCAGCTCCATCATCCCTCCCCAGCTCCAGCATCCCTCCCCACCTCCATCCTCTCTCCCCAGCTCCATCATCCCTCCCCAGCTCCATCCTCCCCCCATCTCCATCCTCCCTCCCCAGCTCCATCCTCCCCCCATCTCCATCCTCCCTCCCCATCTCCATCCTCCCCCCAGCTCCATCCTCCCTCCCCAGCTCCATCCTCCCTCCCCAGCTCCAGCATCCCTCCCCATCTCCATCCTCCCCCCATCTCCAGCATCCCTCCCCAGCTCCATCCTCCCTCTCCATCTCCATCCTCCCCCCCATCTCCATCATCTTTCTCCATCTCCATCATCCCTCCCCATCTCCATCATCCCTCCCCAGCTCCAGCATCCCTCCCCACCTCCATCCTCTCTCCCCAGCTCCATCCTCCCCCCCCAGCTCCATCATCCCTCCCCAGCTCCATCATCAACACTCCCCATTGGTCTTCATCATAATTCCCCAATCTGACTCTCTGTGTTGTCCACTATAGGTGCTTGGAAACTAACTTCAGAAGTCTTTGCTTCACTCCTATCCACTCCTGATTCTACTTAGAACACTCTCATGGGATAGAGAAATCAGACAATGCTGTCAGAAATGTTTCAGTTGAATGTCATAAGCATTAGTGAACTCGTTGACTTTTGCTCACTCACTTGAGATAGATAATATGTGTTTGGTCTGAGTGAAAACTTGGTTAGAGTATGAGAGAGGTGTAATAGAATTCTGTTTACTAGGAATTATTTTTAGCAACAAATTTGAGAATTTAATGAGTGTTCAAAATAATTATGTCACAGTCATTCATATACATGGATTCTGCATTTACGGATTTAGCCAACTGGGCATTAGTAATATTTGAAAACAATTGAATGTGTTCAAACATCATGCCATTATTTCCTATGTGCATCTGTATCACAACTGCATTTCTAGGATTTGCAGTGGATTCAATACTAGAAGTTATCTAGAGGAGTTTTAAAATATACATGAAGATCTACATAGGTTATAAGCAAATCCAATGCATTTTTATGTGAAGGACTTGAGCATCCATAGATTTTATATCTAAGAGCAGATTTCTAAGAATGACTGTGATTTATGTGTACAAACTTATAATGTAATAAAAATATAAGTTAGCGTAATTGCTCCTGTTCAAGGAGCAAGGACAGAAAACAAAAGAGTCAAAGTGTGACATTTTTCTATAGTTTATATGAATTATGAGCAAGCAGCATGGCAAAACTGAACTGTGTACTTTATGAGTCCTATGATAAGAGACTTTCCAGGACATAGGAAGTCACTGTACATATGCATATAAATATGTATATATATATTATTGCACATGAATCCTTCAATTTTATTAAAAACATTTTGGTAGTCCTATATTCACTTGTATAAAACTATAAGAAAATTGCTAATACTAGTTACTGATGGCTGTAATAACTAAGACTTTTTCAAATTTTTATTGTTATTATGAAGGTGATGTAGAGAGGGATAACAGTTATTCGAGTCAGATAGAGTACATTTTTTTGAATAATATCATCCTTTCCCTCGCTCTCTCCCAGGTTTTCCCTCCCATCCCCACCCACAAGTTACTATAATGTGCCTATAAATCTATAAGCAAGCACGCTGGATAGTAAAAAAAAAATAAACACTGGGACATGATCAATTATGCAGGACTGTAGGCATTCACACATAGAGAGACCAAGAAAGATATTCTTAGAGGAAAACAAAGATGCAATAAACAAGCTATGTTTCTTTGTTGCTGTGTTTGTCCATTTATCTGTCTTTAGGAGGGTAAAGGGGGCAGGGCACCAAAGTAGAGGGACAAAGGGTGAACAAATACAGCTGAGATACTAACGAGACACTATGATGAAAATGAACTTCACAAAGACATTTAGACCTGATAGTTCTTCAATGTGGACATCTACTTACAATATTGTGTTCACACCAACAGCACAGCTTGAGTATGAGAGAAAGACATTATATAAATTCTAGTCAGTCCATATTTATTGATGGAAGAACTAAACCAGGCTCTATATAAAATGTTAGAGTACAGAAAGGAATTAATTGTGATTTCTACATCCAGCATGCTCATTACAGGGTAAAGGTAGTGTTTAGACTCGGAGAACGGATCCATATCTTTCCCACCAATGTAGGAGGGCATCCATACATTGTCTTGTAACATTTGTCCCAAGCATCTCATTGCCCCATACTCAAAGGAAATTCAATTGATTTGGGGTAAGAAATTCAATTGATTTGCTGAGAAGAGGATGTGGCTATAATTACAGAGATTATAGTTTTGTCAATATCAAGTTTTGATATTTCTATCAGGTCTAAGAAATTTTAGTGCTTCTCCTAGGAATTGTTCAGACATTAACTATCTACACAAGCAATAGGAAAAGCTGGGGAATGGGATCCTGAAGAGGAGTGAGAGGAGGGTGAATCTGACTGGTTGTATTTTATGCATGTGTAGGGTTACCATCATGAAACCCAACTGTAAAATAAATGCATGCAAATGAAAATAGCCAAAAAGAATAATCTAGCGTTATTTCACTTCAATAATTATGTCTGTATCCCTTAATAATAAATTAGATGATGTCTAGAAAATACCATTATATTTTGAGATATATTCTAATGTCATGTTCTGCATAGCAAGGGGAGAGATCTCAAAAGCTAATCTCTCTTGGACATAGCAGTAATTTCATGAAGAACATGTAGTTAGGCAGTCTAATTTATTAAAGGTTTTATAAGCCTGAACATTTCCCTCTTCTCAGCTCAGAAATTGAGGCATTTTCTATCCAGGTCTCCATCTAATCTATGTATTTGTACTTTATTCAGAAACATTTAGTAAATGTTGTATACACGTCAAACACTAGTTCAAGCACTGGGGATCTGGATATGAACAAAACAGACACCAGATAAAACAAAGCAAAATACCTTGCTTCTCAGAACTTACTTCCATCAGAAATATTTGAGTCCCAGAGTAATACTGAAAGAGTTATTTGTAACATAGGAGAGAAACATTTGTCCCAAGCATCTCGTTGAACTGTGAAAGCCTGAAGTATAAGCATGCAAATGAAATTCTCTATGTAAAATAATATTTTATATGCAGCTCAGCTATCAACAGTGGATTTCTTTAAGATTCATATAAAATTAATTCAATTCCTCTCACATTTTATAGGAATCTCCATTACCTTTCAAGCACCTAATCCTTTGTTTGGTGAAGAATGGAGAAAATTTTATTCCTAGATTCACTGGCAATGACTTCCACCTCCTAGGGAACTCACTAACACAGCTTGTGTTAGGTGGATGCTTCTAGTTCTTGGCCACGGAGAGTTGGCCTAAATGTTGAATGTGGCATTTTACTTCCCATTCTGCAACATCACTCAAAATCCCATTATGCTAAACACATGTGTATATGCGGCGTGCATTTACAACAATCTAGGATATTCGCAGGTGGTTACAGGGTAGCAAAGCACCACAGAGCGAGAGAATTGAGAGACTTTGTAATTGCATTTTAGCTAGTACTGTTTTAGCGCCCTTTGGTAATGGGACTCCACTGCCAGCAATTCAACCCTACTACACAGAAACACACTCCCTGATGAATCTCCATCCATACCCTTCTCTGCTTGATTTCTGTTCGAACCTCTTCCTGATTCCTGAGTTCTATGTTTAGACTATTTCTCCCTTTTATCATGTGTCCATAGTAGAATACAAGCTATAAATGATTAGGGCCTTTGATCTCATTTGTTCTGTACTAAAACTATAGGGCTTAGATTGGGGACCTCATGTTGCATCTTGCATAATAAATCTGGCCTCTCACATTGTTACACCTGGTATGCTTGTTTACTTTAAATATATACTGTGTGAACTACGTGTAGCTTATATATTTGAAATAACTGAAAGCCAATTCAAATAAATAATGTACATATGAAATTATATAAGGATGAAAGTTCCAATGTCTACAGATAAATCTTTCTTGTGGTATTAGCCAGTTTCCCACAGCTACAGCCAAGGACTTGAGTATGTATAGTACATGAAGAGGCTTACTTCGTGCACAATGTTGAAGGCTGCCACAGCTGGATCTGGTGGCTTCATTTCTTTGCACTCATTGTGGATGGTATCATGGTGGCCATGTGGGTGAGGGGGATGAGAGAGAGACAGAAATCCAAAGGGAGGAGAAGAACAAGTCTTGACTATTTTTGTTTGTTTCATGAGCGCAGACCCGCCGAGGCCCACATAATGTCCAGTTCATGTTCCAGTAGATCCTAACCTTCAAAGCTCCACAAGTTCTCACGGTTGCCATCCACAAGCCCGAGCTTTGAACACATAAAACCTTGGCAAGCATTCCACAGCATTTGTCTTTCTTTTATGTAACTGCATTCACTTGTCGGTGGCTTGCCTGTGGCAGTCTTTGTACTGTGTAGACAGGGTGATGGTGAAGAAGACAGCGTATTTACTGTCTAGAACCTAATAAGACAGACAATTGCCTGATATATGCAGGCGGGCAGTCAGTCAATGCTTTTGTTTTGTTTTGCCTGTCCTGAGGCTTGAAGTTAGGGCTTGGCCACTGACCCTGAGCCTCTTTGTGCTCAAGGTGAGCGAGCACTCTGCCAATTGAGCCACAAGGAGTACTTCTGGCTTTTTCTGTGTAGTTTGTTGGAGATAAGAGCCTCATTGACTTTTCTTTCCAGGCTGGCTTCGAACTGCAATCCTCGGATCTCAGCTTCCTGAGTAGCTAAGATTAAAAGCGTGAGCCAGCAGCCTGGCGTTCCATCAATGGTTTAAAAATAATGTTATTACCTTCAACATAGCTGTATAAAGGGAATTCCAATTCAGCATGTCAATGAATGTATGTAATACATCTTCATCAGTGAAACTACTATTTTTGAATATTAACTGTAAACAGGAGTTATTGCTACTAAATTATTTTAATTTCCTAATAACAAATCACTTACTAGTCACCGAGTCTCACAGCTTTCAGCTAAACCTAAATGTAGGATTTCACCCATTCAGTAACAAAAATAAGGAAACCTGTGAGAGTCAAAGGAAATAGAAATGAAATAGTTCCAACTCTATTGCATTTCTAAACTTACCAGATGTTTGAGCATGGTTATAGAGAGGATAGCTAGATAGGCAATGTGTTTTCAGATATTTTATGATTCAGTTGAAAGGTCCAAAAAATTCATCTCTACCCTTCAATCTTCTTGCCTCTGCCATGTTTTTTACATATTTACAATTACATATACATGAATTTAATTATTTTATATTTATTAAGTAAAAAGAGCACCGAAAGCTCAAATGCTCACAGCACGGTGAGCAGTGGTCATTTAATACACCACCTGAGAGCCGAGACAATGAAGGAGGAGGAATGATGAAATGTGTTTCATGCACCCCAGCTGAGCAGCAAACCTTGCTGAACTGACCTTCTTATCTGTTAAACAGATAAAATACTTCTTTCCTGGAAAGAGTTGTCTCAAGGTTTAGGGGAAGGACTAAGAACTGTCAGGGCCTACATATTTTCTACCAGTATGTGGGAGGAAAATGATGACTGGGTACAGTTTCATAGTTCTAAAAAGAATTTTAAAATTGAGGTGGAGAATATCTAGGCCAAAGACATGCATTTCTTGGCTCTGGCTCCGAATGTCCCAGTGTCTATTTCAGAAGCAAAGTTTGTAAAATTCTACAAAAACAACTCAAAAACCTCAAAACGGATGGAAGTGTCATTGTGATGAACCAACAGAGTGCATTGTGATACTTTTATAATGAACCAGGGCATCTATATATCACATCTCCATCAGCAACGTGAGCTGTTGTGATTTGGCATGCTATTGTGAATTGCCTTGTCTGTCGGCTGTGATTTCCAAAGATGCATTAATATTCTCCACTGTATCTCCTAGGAAACTACCATGGAAATCTTCCAAGGTGCTTGTTCCCAAAAACTCAAGTGAGGATCAGGTCTAACAGAACAAAATGAAGTGGACAGGAAAGACAAGATTTCATGTGATTAAGCCAGTCTCCTACAAAACATTTGCAAAGTCTTAGATTAGTAGAGTCTTTTCTGTGTCCTTCGTTATCTAGGGGATAATCATTGAAAGAAAATTGTTTCCTGCTATCTTGCTGTGTATTTCCCTATTGTCTGACCAGTCTTCCTTCCCTTCTTTGGTTATCTTCTGCATCAAGCAGTAATGAATTTACTCCCTTGTCCATTTGTCCTATCTAGTCAACAATGTCATTTTCCATGACCTGGCCTACATTCTCAGCATCTCTTTGTAAACAAAATAATCCTGGTCACTGGTTTTTAGTTGCGTGCAACACTGAAGGCCCTCCTTTTCCATTCTCTTCTTTTAGGATGTCTTCTTAATGTGGATGTCCACCCAAAGCTTCCAATGGCCTGTACCTCAGAAAAAAAGAAACTCAGAATGATTAATGGATATGGGAAAGAGGGACCAATGAGCAGAGGAACTCCGAAAGGAAAAGATTGCAGGACAAATGAAGTAATAGAAGGTATGAACATGATCAAAGCATATTAAGTGCATGTATAGGTGTGCCATAATGAAACCCCTAACTTTTACAATTTAATATACTCTAAAGAGAGAAGAGAGTCAATGATCTTTTTGAGAGTCTTAATTTTCTCATATTCATTTCATTACAAATTTTCTTTCCTTTAATTACTTTAACTCATAACTATTCATTATATATTCTTGTGGGCACTGCACTCTTCTAAATCCTGAAGATAACATATTCGCAAGGAATGACAATTCTGATGAGAAAGACTGAAGAGAACTAATTCTGTGTGTAATACACAGTAGAATTATTTGTGGAGAAGATAGTGCATAATTAAGTGGTTATTTGATTCAGTCACTTACAGACTTTCATATATGAATGATGAAGTATTAGAATATTTTTTAGAAAATGGAAATATTAACCCCTATTTTCACTGTATATAATTTCAGTGCCCTGTATCTTGTATATACACTTTTCTAATTTAGGGAGGGGAAGGGAAAAAACAAAATGCTTAAATAGGGATACAAGTTAACCCATTTAAACAATGAGATGTACAAGATACTATGTTGAAAATGTACTTTACAACTTGTGGAGGGGAGGGAAGGAGGAGTTGGGGAGGTGGAGAGGGAAGGGATGGTAGGGGAAAAACAAAGAAGGAGGTAACAATGCTTGATAGGAAATGTACTCATTACCTTACTCATGTAACTGTAACTCTTCTGTACACTATTTTTACAATAAAAATATTTTACAAAAGAAAATGGAAAGACTACATTATTTCTCAGATTTTTGTAACAAATTATAGTCTCCCAAAATCTTCATAATTTCAGCTACCTAACATGATAATTGTATTTTGAAGAGAGTCTTTTATATTTCCTTTAAAAGGATATAATTAAATTAAATTATGTCATTAGGATGAGTCTAACCTATCACCACAACAGTTGTTCCTCTAAAAAGAGATCTGGAAATAACTATAGAGGGGGAAGGGCCACATAAAACCTACAAGAAGACAATTATCTGTAAATCAAGAAAGGAAGCCCTGGAGGAATCTGGCCTTCACCTCCACTTCAGACTTCTGGCTCCTGTAACTGTAAGGATGTTAATTTATGCTGTTAACACCACTCCCACTCCGTCTACAGCAGTTTGTTATGGAAGCTCTAGAAAACTAAGAAAATAAAATGCTAAGTAGGATCTTATCTCTGCTTCTGTGGAACTCCTTTGCTCTCCCAGTCTAGCCCTTATTAAGTTAGATATAAAACCCCTGGAACTGTGTCTATTTCTTGTTTTTATTCCTTTATGGCTCCTATCATTCTTTTCACCATGTAAACCTCATATCTACAGTGTTGGCTACGTTAGGGTGTTAGCTGGGCAACAGCGGGAGGAAGGGCCCTCAAGGACTCCAGTAGAATTTAGATTTAACTACTTATCCAATGGCCCTTAATGAGTCTTAACTTTGAGCTTCTCTGCTTCTACTTATCCATGAAGACAAGGTCTAACTTACTGGATAGTTGATGGGAGAAAACGCATGACCCAAACCCAAATGCACAGCAGAGTAAGTACTTACCATATTTGTCTGTTGACTATGTATTAGCAATATAGTATTGCTTAATATATGTGACTATTGAATATCTTGAGGCAATTTATTTCATTTTAATGCAATTAATTTATGGATGGAAATATCTATATTGAATACAAGCATGCCATCATTGTCTTCATTTCCTTTAGTGTTAAGGTCTGATACAGAAAATGAATTAAACAATTGTTTTCTCCTCGGTGCTTAGCTTATATATTTTTCTTCTGGTTGTTCAGTGATTGGTGGAGAGCTTAATTCACTTTTATGGGTCACCATTGAGAAACATGGGGCAGTAATAATAGCCAAAATTAGTCATGAGTTTGATATTATTCGTTGAAAAATCTAGAAGCATCTAGGGAGAAAAATCAAGGTCTATGTACAGGGTGGAAAAGGTCAGTCAAGGAAGAGAAATGCAAGAGATGGTCAGTATAATTGTAGCTATGAGATAAGACTAGATAAAATTTCGTATGTGTTTGCTAACTGTACTAATAAGTTCTCTTCTTCTTCTTCTTCTTCTTCTTCTTCTTCTTCTTCTTCTTCTTCTTCTTCTTCTTCTTCTTCTTCTTCTTCTTCTTCTTCTTCTTCTTCTCCTCTCCTCCTCCTCCTCCTCCTTCTTCTTCTTCTTCCTTTTCTTCAGATTTCTAATGACATATGTAACTTTGCTTATTCTAAGTCTTTCTGTTAATTTAAAATAAAGTAAAACAAATTTAAGATGCATTGACACCACATGGGCTCACTAATATTTTTCACTTGAATTTCATTGGATATTTCTATTTATTATTCTAAGAATGTGGACAATTCATATTCCTTATCCACGTTTTCTTTCATGAATTTATGATTTCTTATTATTAAGAATTCTTGCATGTTATAGATTTTAATTGATTATACTTTGTTTGCTCTTTTTAGTTTAGTTCTCTGGTGATCCTAAGTGATTATAAGTGCTAATACTTCCTGAAATTATTAAAAGACACAGATTGGCAGGGTTTCAAAATTAAACCAAAAAGAAAAATAAGGAAAATTTAATAAGAAGTAATATCAAGGATAGATACTGACCAGTCTTACTTTATGAAACTATTTCCTGAAGCTGCATTTAGTATTTTTTATCTAAGCTGTATTTAATACACACACACACACACACACAGGAAGATAAATTCCTATTCAATTTATTCCTGAAATTCAAGGTATACTTAAATGTCTTGAATAGCTCTTAAATTCATTAAATGGGTTAATTGAATTATGTGGTTTTAATCAGTAGTTTCTATTCCTTTGTTTCCAGAGGAGTCAGAAAGTATTGAACACTTTGGCCAGAGGTCAAAGCTCTTGGGATCAATTAGTGAGCCACCTAATGAGATTTGATTAATCAGCTCTGAACCGTGACTTGTTCTTGTGTAAGTGATGCCTCTTTAGCACAAAGGCATTGACAACTAACTTGGTCACTTCTTGTGGGCAATATACAACCCCAGGCTCTAGGAATATGTAAGATCCATACAGGGGATGGGACAGAGGCAGCTCTGTTGGAAGCAGCATGTTAACCTATAATTGCTATTTCTCTGAAACAAGTAATAATACTAGTAATAAACTCAGAAATTTATGATACTGTGGATTTCCACTTAAGAGTCAGTAGAAATGAACTGTGGCATAAGGTTCCCGCACCTATATTTTACCCCTTCCTGGAACCAGTCAGTCATTTTCTTGTAGCTTTTCACCTATAAGCACAAGCTTAGATATTCCCTAAAACCCCTCTCTCACCATGTACCCAGTCACTTTTGCAGTCTAAATAGGTAAGTCTCTTTGGGGCTTGAACTGCGGGCCTGGGTGTTGTCTCTGACCTTTTTTGCACAAGGCTAGTAGTGCTCTATCACTTTGAGCTGCAGCTCCACTTCTGGCTGTCTGTCTGGTGGTCAATTGGAGTTTAGAATCTTGGGCTCTCCTGCCAGGGCTGGCTTCACACTGCGATCTTCAGATCTCAGCCTCCTGAGTTGCTAGGATTACAGGCGTGAGCCAACAGGTGCCCAGCTGAGAAGTGTCTTTTTTGATGATGTGTTATTATGCTCTACCCCAACATACACAATCCATTGCCAACATCTATTGAGTTGGTAAAGTCCGAGTTCCACTTGTCCCACTCAGGTGTTTCAGAATTCCCTCAGGTATGAACATGATCATTTTGGATGCTGCAAGAGTCTCTTTCCTCTGTCTCAGGTTTTGGACGCTCACACCTGTTTTGAGCTAGTCCACGGTGAGTTAGATTACCTCATTAAGTCCCTTTCCCTACAGTTGTTTACAAGTGATCCCTGCCAACAAAGTAGGACTCTGAAGCGCCGCATAGCGGCAGTCCTACTGTAAGACACTAAATTAATTTCCCCAAATCAGCCCCTTCGTGAATCAGGAGCAATAACGGCCCTGCAACTCCTCTGCAGTGTGTGGGTCCTGTGCCTCGCACAGAGTGCCTGACCACTGGACTGGTCTCTCAGATCATTCCTGCAAGAAGCTTTCAGTAATGTGTACCACTCCCCTTAGCTGCTGATCGGTCCATCTCTGGTGTTGTTGCATGCACACGTCTTGTGCTAGAATGAGTTGTCAGATGATAAGACGCATCTCGGTGGAGGGACTGTGTTGTTATTCCTGTCCCCAGCTAAGAACAGAGACTGTTTACACAAAGTGCTAAAAACAGATGCATCAAAGATGTGAGTCCATCAGTGAAACTCTGTTCCTTTTGTTTTCCTTTTCAGTCCCTCACTGCCTTTATTCGATTAGTGTCTCACAAGGGGACTGTGCTCCTGGTGCAGGACGGCTCCCACTTTGTTGGTCTCTATGGACAGCGCAAGCGCGAGGAACTGACATATGCAGAAAATATTGCTCCTTGTGGGAACAAAGTGGCTAGGCCATTTACATATCCGTGTATGTATTTCTTCGCCAAATGTTTTGAGAACCTGTTTCTTCCTATAATGATTCAGTTTTCTTTTGAAAGAGAACCCAGGGATAAATGTCTCACCTTTTATTTGAGTGCACCATCTATCTATCTATATATCTATATATCATCTATCTATCTATCTATCTATCTATCTATCTATCTATCTATCTATCTATCTATCTATCTATCTATCTATCTATCTATGGTTTGCTTGGTTTTGGCCTCTCTAAAATATGTGTAGAAATGTAATCTTTGATACAACAGTTTGGGGACGTGTGAAATTTGAGAAGTGACTGGGTCAGAAAGTCTCTATCGCCATTAATTATGAGCGTTCTTCTAAAGGCTTGCTGGGGAAATGTGTCCCCTTTGCCCCGTGTGTCCCTTCTACTCTGTGAAGACGTAGTATTCCCTTCCTCTGGACGATGGACCCACACCAGTCTTTCTGAGGAGCACAGATGGGGCTCTCTCCAGGTTTATAGTTACAGAACTGGGAGAGGTTAAACTCTGTTCCTTATACATTATTTTGTTAAAGTCCCACAAAGGGACTAAAACTTATTCTTTCATACACTGACCAGAGGACATGGTTCTACTGTGAGGTGTTAACTAACTTCAACAGGTGTAATGGAATCCCAGCTTAGAATAAAACACCTGAAGGGAACGTATGTACAATTGCTATAAAATCAACCTAAACTCACTTGTAATCAAAGTCAGGTATCTTTTGTGACAGTTAATGAATCATTTCCATAGAATTAAGTACACATTCTGTATACTTTTCCTGTTAATATTCCTCAGAGTTGCTGCATTATGAAAAAGATCATACCAAATTGTAAACTTACCCTCATTGTTGGAGACCAAAAATGCTGGTATAGCATTCAAAGTGAAAGTTTACTGTACTCAAGTAATAGAATCTTATACATATCTCAGGTATAATATTTATTATAGTTATTTATTTATTCATGCATTCATTCATTTACTTATTTATACTAGAGAGTGAACTCAGGGCCTCATACTTGCTAGAAAAGTACTATACCACTTGAATCACAGCTCCAGTTCCTTTGACTTTTTGGCTTGTTTTTCAGAAAAACTCTCATGATAACTCTTGTCAGGTTGCCACAGTCCTCTTATCTCTGGCTTCTGAGTGGGTGGGATTACAGGTGTGTACAGATCATGTTGGCCTCTTAAACTGAGCAAAAATAATAAGAATTTCAGCTACTTTATGAAGCCAATCTGTGATTATTTTCCCAATTCTTAATTTAATAGTTAGAATAACCCTTCTTAGACAGATGAAAACACTGTTTTGACTTTCTCCAAGTTTAGAACAGATATGGTGGGAAGGGATACAAAGTTTCTGTGACTTCTGCTTTTGAGTAACATTCTAGTCCAAGAGCAGTACTCAAGGCAATACTTATGGCATTTTCAGATAAGTGTCATCGTGAAATACTTGAAGGAAGCCAAATAGAGCATGCTCCTTTAGTTTGGCCTCTGTGTAAGTTGGATGGGTCTGTGAAAGATGACAAAGTACACACATTTGCAGTCCAATTGTGACTAATCATTTATGAGTATTATTACTGAACACATCAGCCTGTCTCCTTGCACACAAGATGGCTGTTGAATATCATTTAAAGCAATTAGATATTTCCTGCTATTTAATATCAACATGAACTCTTCTTGCCTTCTCTGTCCTAGAGATATTGATCATTCTATTTCATGGAACATCACATTGATCACATTAGATCCAATGAGAAGAATTATATCAAATGTTCCTTCAGCACAGGAATCACAAGAAAAGAGAGATAAACATGCCAAATGTCCCAGGTTCCACTAAGCCAGCAGAATTTGTAAGTGTCTAAAATTCCAGAACACATTAAGCCATCTCTTCAAAGATAATGGGCCTGTTGCTACACATGACACTCTGAACCACAAAGAAAGGATGCCCAAGGCTTAGTATATTTTCTTAGGATTTGGAATCCACACATCACACTATGTATGCTACTCTGGCTCTTCTACTACATCATCCACCAACTTACCAGAAGTTATAGGTGTATGGTAGAGGAGAAAGTTTTACAGCAAATCCAGACATCCACACCAGCATCTCTCGTATGCTAACCTTATCATCAAGCAAAGCCAAGGATACCCAAAGTGTCTGTGGTTAAATTAGGGTGCTTTATGTGTTATCCATTTTACTATGGAAGAGAGAATTTGCCCAAGATCAAAGACCTACTAGAAGAGGGAGACTTAGCCATAAACTTAAGTGTTGGAATCCTGATTCTAGGCTAAAGGTGCAATACAGGGTATAATGAGAGAAAGAAAACTGATGATAACACAAGGAAAAGAAGAGTCATCAACTAGATTTAAAGTTTAGAACATACATGAGTCATTAGAACATACGAGGTAGATTTGAAACATAGAAAATATACTGATGTTTTGGAAGCGTAAGGGGAGGTACAGAAATGGAGGGACAAAGGATGAACAAATGCAGCAGTGGTCTTCACTGGACACTTTGTGGGAAATGAACTATATAACTTATGGGTGGGAATGGGAGGAGAAAACTGGGAGAGAGCAAGAGAAGGGGTGACATTGTCCAAAACGAAATGTACTCTTTACCTGACTTTTGTAACTGTAACTCTTCTGTGCATCACCTTTATAATAACAGCACAAAAATAAAAGAAATAATATAATAGAAAATATAAGCCTCAACTAAAAATAGCTGAAAAGGTATTTGTAATCTCTTCTCAAGTGTCATGACATTTATCAGTGTTATATAACAATGTTGTGTCATTATCCCAGAAAAAAAGTTGATTACTGTTGTTGGAGGCATAAAAAGGAATCTGAAGGTAACCTTAGACAAGAGAAACAAAGGAGCTAGACTCTGACTTGAAGCAAGGTAATAAGGTGGTGCCATGGAATAAAACTGAAATTTTCAGGAAAAAGTGGAAATATAAATTGTTCTGTTTGTCCCCTATTATATAATCTCTTGTAACAGGGTGGTTCATTCATTCTGTTTCATTTCGGTTTTCCTTCGATTATATGTGAGACTGTGATATCAGTGGTCTCCTCTTGTTCCTTCTAGGTGATCTCAAGCTCTGTTTGAGAGAGTTTATTTAAAATCAAGATGGGAGAACCAAAGCATACGCAAATGGAAGTAGAATGGATAGACCAGATTTCTTTTTCGCAGCGCTGACAGTTAAATATACTTTTATTTGTTGCGATCTTGAAAAGATCGGATTCTGAGACTGTCTGCTCAAGATTAAGAAGTGCGTTTTGTCGAATAACCTCCCAAATCTGGCCACTTGGCCTAATCAAGATAAAAGGGAACTTCTCTTTAAACTAAGTCTCTGAGGCAGTAAACTAAATGGTAATTCCAGGATAGATCCAAAGCCAATAAAATCACAAAGAAAAGAAGGAATCAATTGCATATTACTTCTTAATTAAAAATATTCAAAAGAATCTGAGATAGGAAACTCTAATAAATCTCTTTTAAAATAGATATAACAAAGGCCTGTCTATGTGTCATGCATTGTACTTGGGATGAGAAGAGAGCTCATTTGCATTGTACTCAAGAAAATTATAAGACAGCGTATAAGTCAGAACAAAATTCATGATTACCAGAGAACAAAATGAGGTATAATAGCATGTTATGGAAATGCAGATGTAGATTGTATCATCTGTTGAAGACATCTGTTATTTTTTGCCTGCCCAGTTTCTGTTTCCTCTTCTGGTAATTGCACTCTGATTTCCTCTTGGAAACACACACCTCTTGCAATCTCAAGACACTTGTGTTGAATTCTCTTATCCAAGCTCTTGGGTGGGCCTATAATCTAACTTGGGTCAGTGAGAATTCATGAGATCTTTAAAGAAACAAAGAGGATCTCTTTTCTTTCTCTTCCTCCTTCCCGCTCTTCCTCCCTCCCTCCCTTCCTCTCTCTCTCTCTTCCCTTTCAGCCCTCTTTTTATCCTTTTTGTTTTTGCATCCCTTTTTGCTCTTGTTGCTGTGAACAACGTTCTGAGAACCATGGGAACTCCTGACGGACATTTTCCCACCATATAGAACAGCCTCCCTACATACTGGTTCTCCAGGGACGACATAAGGAAATACTTGGAGAGAGAACACAACCGTTCCTTGGTCCCCTTGGCCCCAGACCTGATGGAAGCTCAATTTCATTCTGAAATTTCCAGGTAGAACATTATATGAAGAGATTTTTTGTTTATCTTCCTTCCACTCCACCCTTTTGTGTTTGTTTTGGGTTTATGTGTAACATTTTAGTAAAAAAGAATGATGACCACACATGATTCAAACAAGAAAAGCAGTGTCTTCAATGCACCTTGCCTGTCAGAGCTGGCTAAGAAAGAAATGATGAAAACAATAAAATCATTCTGGGTCTTATGCCTACCAACTGGCCAGTGCTCCAGGGAGGACACCCCTGAGCATCAGCAGCTGCCCTGTGCTGCTGTTCTTTCTGTTATTTGGCTAGCACTGCAGAATATATAGGCGTGAGGCTTATATATAGGTGTGAGACAGTCAATAGGAAACAGAGGTGAGCTATCCTGCTCATCACAGCAGACACCACAGACATGGGAGAAAGTCAGTTCAAATTAGCAAAGCTGCTTAGTCTGCAGCTGACCAGAATGGGATAGGTGGACTCAGGCTGACTCATACATTTCTGAGAAAGAATAGGGTTTTAAACCACTGATTTCCGAAGTGTTTTGTTATGTGGCAAGAGCTGACAGATGCATGTACAAATCGTTCTTAAATTTATTCAGAGACATATTGAGGACTTGTTCTGGCTCTGGCACTTGGGTCTTTTCCAACTCACTGCTGCCTTGCTTCTCTTCTGAATCCTATAGTCATGATTTCAAAACAAAAACCAGGACAGAACATGCTCTTGCTGCAGTGTGGCGGATCCGGGATTCCCAATCCTTCTCAACAGAGAAGGATTCAAATCCTTTTCCTAACCTCATCAGCAGCGTCAGCCATGCTTAGTGTATTAAACAGTTCTGAGTTGCACAATTCAGCTGACCAGACCAGAGACAAGCTTCCCAGTCATAAATATTTTGTCCAAAGAGTTCATCTGCCAGGGGGAGATTTTCTACCTGTTTCAGAAATACAAGAAGACATTTCCATTAAAAACCACAGATATATATCCTGTGTACACATTTTCTTACTCTTGGGCAACTCTGAGACCAAATTAGACGATATGAATTTGTCTATAACTGGGAAACGTTGGCTAAATGGAAGGAATGAAAGGGAATTAAACATTTTGGAAAAATATATACTAAAGTAATATTTTAGAGTGCTTTTAGCGTGTTAGAAATAGTATATATATGGTCTGTTTAATCATCTCTAAACATCATGAAGTATGTTATCATGTACATATTGCTGCATATTTGCTGCATATATCACTGTATTTATATATGTATATATTATTCATATATATATATAATACTAAAGATTCAGTGTGATGGCAGTTAAATGTTGTGTTAGTTGGTATTCGTCAATAAATCCTTAGGCCTATCTCTAAAAGTGAGTAGTAGCTGATAGATAGATAGATAGATAGATAGATAATAGGGAAGATAGGTTAGAGGTGATAAAATGACAATAGATAGATGAGAAAACCTATGAGAACTGGCTGTCATAATTACAGAAGAGTCGGAAATTTTAAGAAAACTTGTCAGATCTAGATATCTCTTAACCCATTCAAGTTGACATTACAATTGTCCATTTCAAATATCATGTAAAATAAGCTGCTTAATGGTCAGTGAAGCAGAGATTTGAACTCTAGCTCCTCAAATTGCCTTGCTGTACAAAAAATCCAAAATTAAGGTTGATATAATTAAGACTAATAGAATAAATAACTTACACTTAAAGAATTGTATAGCTTTTCCCAATCAAAACTTAAATGCTTTTATCACCTTGGAACCACTGACAATAATCATTTTTCTCATCTAACTAGTAAAAATGGATTAGTTTTTTTTTTTTAGTTTTAAAGGGATAATCTAGTAATCTCAATCATACCTAACTTTATGTCCCCTAAGAATGCAAATTCAAATTTTATATGATTTATTTTTATTAAAAATAGAGAAGTTATTCTTCTTTATATCTTCATGATGGTGTTTTCTGCATGTTGGTTTACAACAATGTAGCATACTTCTTCCATTTCCTAAACAGATGTGACCAGAAATAAAAAGCTCCAGTGGAAGCAAGACCTTTGCTTCTTGGGCATTTATTATTATCTGGAACATGGTCCCAATGAGGTATGGGATGATCTCCTATCCATGCAGTTAGTCCTAATGATTCTTTTCAGGAGTTATGATGAAATATTTTTCTAGACTTTATTATGACAAAGCATTACAAAAGTGACATGAGATGTGAGAAGAAATTACAGAATCCTTTTTATTGGTGCATAGCTTCATGCTCAAGCTTGCTCTTCATTGTGTTATTTTTTTTTCTCCTTCATGTTCTCTACACTGGGCAACTCATTGCAACATAGGACTCTACCTTTAGGTATTCTTCTCTTCACAAACAGTCTGACCTTGGATAGATTGTGTCTTACTCAGTATAAAATGTCTGTAATTAGACCTACCAAATAGTACCATCGCCAATGAGCTAAGAAATTATGGAAGACTTGGCTGACAGCAGGCAATACCTGCTCAATTTTTAAGTCTGCTTGCTTTGTTTCTTTTTATTTTCTTTCTAGGGCTAGAGGAAAGTAAAGTGGGAATAAGCTAGGTGCCCAACCTAGCCTCTTGCTAACATCAGCACATTCAGCCACTCATTTCTCTCTGTTGATACAGTACCTTCATTTGCAAGGTCAGTTGTCCTGAGAATCACAAATATTACAGGTATATTCTGAGTGTCAGCAGTTGGATGGCTCAAACTATTTGCCGAAACAAACAAACAAACAAAACTCCCACAATACTGCACCTCATTTAGCCTCCAAGTGTGGCCATACCTTCATTTCTGCCTCTTGAGGCTACAAACCTTGCAGACATTCCTGTAGAGAATCTTCACAAGGCAGATCATGGCGGCATTGGCTTTTAAATAGAACAACAAAGCAGCATGCCAGGCTGATTGCATAGCATTCGTCTTCAAAACAATTAAGCATAATACTGAATCAGAACAAACTACATTTCTGAATTTATCTACAGTGTAATGAATAACATCTGCATCTGCAGGGGAATGATTTAGAGTTTTCTGCGAAGCACAACACGATTGTGATTGGATTTTCTCTCTCTTCTTATGTAATATATCTTTATTATTCGCTAAGCCTTTCTTTTTTAGAGTTATGCCAGCATGGGTAGGAATCTTTACCATCCTACAGCGTAAGTACTTTACTTCATAATAAGGCAATTCTGGGAACAAAGGGAGCAAATGGTTGCCTCAGTTTCCCAGGGGAAGGGCAATTGGACTGGATGTGAGATATGGGAAATAGGATTGTGAATGGGGACTTTCCCCTCTTGTCACGTGCTGTACTGAACACTGGAATTTCTAGTGAGAGGTACCTCACAATGGTAACCGATGCTTTCCTCTCCATCTATGTAACCAAAAAAGAGTGTCCACTGAGTTTTCTTCACTACTTTCAGTGACCATACATGCATGCTCTCTGAAACCTGAACTCCCAGTATTAAGACAAATGAGTGCTAATTGGAATCAGAATGCAAGCAGGATTGGAAAGAAACAAATTTGGGCTCTTTAGAGTCCATTTCATCCAGGAGCCTAACTGTTACCGAATGACTTGATAATGTATCTGAAAGATATATAGTGATGTCCATTTTTCGTAGTAGTTGAAGACATGTAAATTTATATTAAATTAGATGTGGCCTTGCATTATGGCTTCATACCTGTGATCTCAGATACATAGGAAATAGAGATCAGGAGGTTTCCTTCAGATATAGCTAGGGCAAATAGTTTCCCAGACCTCCTCTCAATCAACAATCTGGGTGTGTTTGGTCTCAGCTTCATGGTGGCCATGAGGAAGAAGACAGTACTCTGCCTGAGCCAGAGGGGGGAAATAACAAATAAAACCTTCACAAATATTAATAAAAATAACCCTAAAGGAAAGGCCAAACATGTGTGGAGTACACGCCTACCAAGAACAAGGCTATGACTGCAACCTCAATACTCCAGAGAGAGAAAGAGAGAGAGAGAGAGAGCGACAGACAGACAGAGATAGAGAGAGACAGAGACAGAAACAGAAACAGAGAGACAGAGACAAAAAGAGGAGAGAGGATAGAAAGTAAGGAGTGACAAAGACGAAAGAGAAGAAAAAGGAAACAAGAGAGAAAGACTAAAGAAAGAAAGAAATTAAGAATCATATTTTATGAATCTAGACAGAGAGTTCAGCTCAGTGGTAGATACTTCCCTTCATATGAGAGTCAATCCTCAACATCACACACACACACACACACACACACACACACAGACAAAGGAAAGAAAAATCCAAAAACAATACCAAAACATTCAAAGAACACTTTCTTTCAGCTCATAAATATTACTGTCTTCTGAATTTGACTTGCTATTTGAACTATTAGAGTCACTCAGAATCTAACTGTGTACAGCACTCAACAATGTGTTTTGTAAATTATATCTTGCTTAAATTATTTCTTTCATTCCAACTGGAAGGGAACCATTTATTTTTCTACCCATTCAGGAAGATTAAAAACAACAACAATAACTAAATAGCTCAAACTTAAGCTCTTTAAAACTTGAGATGCATAGAACGACATAAAGGGCTGTTAAATTGCATTTAGGGTATCATTCCCAGAGTCTGTTCTTCAGGGGGACATGGGTGGATTAGGAAAGCTGCATTTCTAATAAGCTCTCAAGTGAGCCCAACGGTTCTGGTCCTGGACACATGTTAATGAACTGCTTCTATCAATACTAAAGTCTCACACTAAGGAAGAGTAGGAAAATTTCATCCCTTCCCTTTTACCAGCTAAGCCATCGTGAACAAATTAATCTCTTAGGACCCCATTTTTGTCTTGTACAAATAAAAGTCATATTTCACTTTGAATTTGTCCTAAATGATTACCACAATGACATTTTCATTTCAAAGGCAATAATTACTTTTTTCTCTCGTTTTCCTCTTCTGAAATCAGAAAAATACACGTTTATGTAACAGAAAAACGAAGACAATTAAAAGAAATCTCCTAATAGTCAGAAGTAGTGGCAAAAAGAAGTACCTGAAATTAGATTTATATTAAATACTGTTTCTACCTGCATTACTTTGGCCACATTAAGCACTGTCTTTAAGCAACACTTTTCCTCCAGTAACTGGGAATAATTTAGCACTTCTGTGAGCTTCAGCTAAATGGGCCTTTCCAGGTGAATGCTCCAGAGGACCTCTAGCTCGAAGAAAATTAATCTCATTACTTCTTCCTGTACCTTCTGTTTCCCCTAAAGTCTTGCTTATAGTTGGTTGTAACAGCATCCATCCAGTAGTTGTTCTAGATCTCTCTGGTGGCTGCTGGTTCGTCACCATCCACTATGTATTTATATATCCAACTGGCTTCTTAAAAGTTTCTCCTAAATGCTTCTCAAATGATCCATATCTCTCTATGCTCCAGTTGACCTTTTCAACATCTCTCACTGAGTCTGCTGGAGGTGAAGGTCATCTCTGATTTGGGAGCAATTAGACATCCTACTCCCTCTTTGAGAGAGCTTCTTATTCTTCATCTGAAGGTTCTGGAGTAGTTGTTCCCTGTTTCTGTTACAAACCAGTCCTAGGTTCTATTAATGAAGCATTATCACTAGTGCATCAGGGAGCAGGAAATCTACTGGACTAATTGGGAGATGACAGTGGTGTGGTGGCAACAGTTGGCATATTTCCTAGTCTGGTATCTGCAGCGCTGAGGCAGATCCCTCTTCATGGTCAAAACAGATATACACTGCACTTTCTTCTTTCTTTCTTTTTAATTCTGTCGGCTGTGGGCTTGAACTCTGGGCCTGGCACTGTCCCTGAGCTATTCAGCTCAAGGTGAGCATTCTACCACTGAGCCACAGCGCCACTTCTGGTTTTCTAGTGGTTTATTGGAGATAAGAGTCTCACAGACTTTCCTGCCTGGGCTGGCTTTGAACAGCAATCCTCACATTTCAGCCTCCTGAGTAGCTAGGATTATAGGCATGAGCCACCAGCGCCCAACTTGCAATTTCTTATTTCTATGCAACGTTATTTGTATGCTTTTAATTTTTTTTCTAGCAAAGCAATAAGAAAGCTGCAGGTGCCCACACACAAGGACCCAGTTCTGCTCTGATTGTGGAACAATTAACTCTGATGTTCCTCTCGAATTGTAGGCAAACCCTAGGTCATTTGATTCTAGTTTCTGTCAGCTCTCAGTCATGACAGATGAAGATGAGCAATCACATAGCTAGTCATTTTGTCTAAATATAGAGAAACTCAAGACTACATATCTAAACCTTCCTGAAGTATGTTGCTGTTTGGTATCTTTTAATAAGTGAATTTCCTTAAGCCAGAAAAATCTCTCCTTTGTGTGACAGGGAAGCCTCGTTGATTGACACTAGGTAAAACTTTGTCCTAAAGAGTGGTAGCTCTTACAACCAAATGATTTTCATTGGAGTTGATTTGTGGACTGTTTTTCTTGAATTTTACAGGTGTTCCATTAAAACTTGGTAAGTTTTCTATTACAGCAATAAGAAAGCTTAAGCTTTTTTCCCTTTTTTAATTATAGCTGGACATCTACTTTGTGCAGTACAGCATGCATTTGCAGAATAGCAATAAATAAATAATTTCATAAAACAATAGCCATTCAGGGCTTTGTATTATTAGCTGCAGGTTCATGTAGCATCTCATTTCTCCTGAGGTATATTCTTCAATGGGAGACATACAATGGAAGATTAAAAAGAGATTAGTGCTTATTCAAAACCCAAAATGAGACAGAAGTCCTGAACAAGTGAGACAAGAGGAAACAAAGAGGCTATCGCTGCCCCGTATACCCCAGCTTCCAGGGTTATCAGTCAGTTAGAGATGCTACAGGTGGTCTCCAGTGACTTGATAATATTGCATTACCATTTGAAACATGATGATTTCACATGCAAACATGTTGAGATATTTTAAAGTTCAGACTAACAATACAATCAACCAATAGCAACATGTTTTTCTTTTTAGAAACACCAATCTTTCCTTTGTGATTTGATTTCTTTCTTTCTTTCTTTTTTTTTTTTTTTGGTCAGTTGTGGGCTTGAACTCTGGGCCTGGGCGTTGTCCCTCAGCTCTTCAGCTCAAGGCTAGTGCTCTACCACTTGAGCCACAGCGCCACTTCTGGCTTTTTTCTTTTTTGCTTATGTGGTGCTGAGGAATCGAACCCAGGGCCTCAGGCATGCAAGGCAAGCGCTCTACCACTGAGCCACCTTCCCAGCCCTGTGATTTGATTTCTAATCAAATAGGTTTGCTATTTGGGTTCTTGATTACCAGTTGGTTGATCAGTTCAATTGCTTACTAAAGTAAGTGGTCATTCTTTTAAAAAAATCACTGTTGGATCTGAATAGACTCTCACAATTTTTCCATACTTAGATATTACCCTTCTCTAAAACAATACTTACAAATCTTCTTAGCTCACAGTCAATCTTAGCAAGAGAAATTGTGTTCTGGGGTAATATCCACATGGGTGCTGCTGTTGAGCAGTAGTCTGTGGAGTACAGGTGTGATCAGGAAACTGTGCAGCAAGAAGACATAACATAGTTCTGATATACAAATCCAGTGAACATGACTCTATGCACAGCAAGGACTCCCTCTGTGTGCAAGCACAAGTGTGCATGTTGTAATTCGAAGATTCATGTGCTCTGAGATTGGAAGCACAAGATGCAATTTGCTCCAATCCAATCTTGCCAGTAAGTCCTTCACTCAAAAATAAGCTCTTTGTGGACACAGGCAGAACATAGGAAACAGATTTATTTGACATGAGAGAAGGTCTAATATGAAGCAGTGGTGCTCTGGTGCTCAGGATGGTAGTGGCACAGCTCTATTCACCACTATAATAAAAGAACTCTCTGCTGCCATTTTGGACGTACGAGAGTGTTTACAGAAACAAACCTTTGTAGTCATTTTGTCTGGAAGTTCAGCTTAGATAGATAGACCCACGATCCACCCACATACTTTATAAACTATCAACTATCCCTTGATAACCACTTATTATGAGTGGCAGGGCAAGAAATATTGGCTCTTGTTTCAGGAAATAAAGAGGGACATCCTTTGCAAAGAATATAAATTAATAATGAAATTAGTCAGAAGAGAGTTGGCTTTTTATTATTAGCATATGTCACTAATTTTAAATGATCTTGGTGATAAAAAAATACTTCCCCTCCCTGGGCCCAACCCTTTCCCAAAGTTTGATCTACTTTGTTACATGATGGCCTCTTAATACATCTTTCCCACTTTACATCACTGGAGTGAATTCTGTTATTCACAGCTAGGAACTTTGGCCCATAGGGGGAAAAATGGGTATTAATAAATCTTAGTTGTCAAGTCTGAGCATTAGGGAAAAAAGATCACATGAGCTTGTTTGGAATAATGATCATGATTACAGTTTTAGACAAGTTGTCTTTGAGGCAGTTTTGACCTATGCGGAGAAATACACACAGGGAGCCTAAGAGACAAAGTAGTGCTGTGCCGCTGTGCCGGAAATTCAGTAGGCAATTAATCATTTTTAGCAATGCTGCAATAGTTTTTATTATCTTCAAATAGTTGTACAAGGGGGTTTCAATTCAACATGACCGCTTATGTGCCCGGTGCACTCAATCAGAGGCAGCCCTCCACCATCCCCCATCGATCTCTTTCCCACTCATCCCCTCAGCAGCCTTGTTTCCATTTTCAAGCATGCACATTGAGTCTTCTGCCTTTATTCACCTGCCATTCCTCTTTCAGCTCAAGCATGCTACAGTTCTTTTAGCCTCCATCCCTCTCAGCTAAGACATGTTTCAACTTCCTGATATTCAATTTTGCTAAACCATCAGTTAATTGTTCAAAGGGTAACACCACAGAACCTCACTCCTGCATATGCCAGGGTCAGTCCATTGGATCATGTCATTTTCCTGCAAATGGTATGATCTCTCTCTCTCTCTCTCTCTCTCTCTCTCCCTCTCTCTCTCTCTCTCTCACTTGCTCGCTCACTCCCCCCCTCTCTCACACACACATTAGTCTTCTGGAGATACTAGTAATACATGTTTTAGCCCACATTTTAAGTAGTAATAAGGCTAGGAACTGAAAAAGACAAAGATGACTGCTCCCTCCCAGTGGACTCTACTTGATACAGACAAGAGAGGCCTGAAGCAGAGCTAAGACAAGAAAGGATCTTGATCTGTCTCCTGTTAGCTTGCAGGCCAGTTCTCGGACCTAGATCTGTTGCATTCTTCCTGCTGCTCCACCTCTCTTCATAGATTTACTTGAGTTCTTAATAGCATCAAAAGAATTTTTCATGCAAAATCCAAAGATGAAACGGCAAGCATGGTGTACTCCTACAAAGCAACTTCATCTTCAATGGGGAGCGTCAGTGAGCTTAGGATGTCAGAGCTATATTCTCAACCCAGACAACATTTGTCCTCAGACATCAGGCTCAGTAGAATATCCTTTAAAAAAATTCTTTTCCCATAGTGGATTTCAGTAAAACAGGATGTAACAATTTTTCACAGATTCTTAATAGATACCTTGCTTGAAACTGCTGTTTAAGTCAAAACTACGAGTTTCCTCTCAATGAATTGGAAGGCAATGCAGTTTTAATTTTAAGTCCAATTATATTTTAAGAGATGAATGGTATGGGGCACATCCTTGCTTGGGGCCAGCGGGGAGTGATAAATCATTCACTTACATGATCAGATTGCTGCTGAGCCTCTTGGGGCCTCTCAGGGAACAGAGAAGAACCGTTAAAACCAGCTTCCTTCGGTAAAAAAATTAAATGGATTGGAAAGTCAAGGTAGATGTTGCCTGAATCAGATTATATAAGGGAGGCTGCAGTTCAATAAAATTTCCATGGGGCTTATCACAACAAAAAGCCTTGTTTTCCTTCATGTTTCCTGTCGCCCCAACTCTTGAGATGATATCCCGCCTGCTAGAGTTGCTCAAGTGCTCTTGGTCAGAAGATCCAGCTGGATGGACCCTCCAAGATCAGGACCATGCAGGGAAGGGCATGTGGTGGACATATCATTTCCAGCTCACTCCAGACATACAGCTCAGCACACTTTCACAGACAGGAAGAGCCTTCTCCCACCATGGGTTCAGGACAGCTAGAATCATAAAAACAATTACTGATGGTTCCAACGACTGTAACAATGTCTGATGTCTCGGCCCATAGCATCCTAATAAAAATGAAGCCCAGGAAAAAATTAGTAGCTGTTTGTTGTTTACTATGCACCAAATTTGGGATTTAAAACTCTCAACAGCATGTAGGATGGACATGACATCTTTTTTTATTAGCAAGAACCCAGAGATGTTCAAGACTGTTTTTTTCCCATTGTTTCCATTTTTATTGACAAGGTGATATATAGAATGGCTACAGTTACATAAGTAAGGTAAAGTATACTTCCTGTCAAACTTGTTATCCCTTCCCTCATTTTTCTCCTATTTCCCCCCACCAATTTGTACAGATAATTTCCAATGTATTACAAGACCATTTTTAAGACCAGACCAGTCAGGGAAGTTGTCAGGATCAAACTGGATTTGGTGTTGTCAAGGACACCATATTTATACAAAAACAAACAAACAAACTTCTTCAGGGCCATGTGGCCAACACCTGTCTATTTAATCCTGGGCAGATACAACCTTCCTTTATAAAGAGTGGTAACGAGAAACTGTTCCAAAAAGATCATATGCATTCCTCTTCATTTCTCTTCTTTATATTTCCATTGCCTCAATTTCTTTCAATACATATGTAATTGACTCACATGAAGGATCTTTGTAATACTCTGATATTCCCAAATGAAGCCCTTTATTTCTCTGATTATTTCTTAGGTAGAAAAACCTGACGAGTGGAATCAGGAATTTTGCCCAGAAATGTCTGGCCCCAGACCCCATGTTTTTTTTTTTTTGCCAATTTAGGTTTGTGTACTCCATCAGGAGATGTCTTATTTTATTTTTACTGAATAAAGAATAAGTATTACAGATGGAGGTGCCTTGAAACTGGGCCTAGAGAGAATAAAAAGAGAGAAAAACCAGGCAGGATGAATGAGGAAATCATTTTAAAACAATGATTAATGGGAAAGTAATTTAACTGGCTGTACTTATAGGAATAATAGTGGGTCTTCTGGGTTTCTATGCTCATGAAATGCATTTTGCAGGCATTACTTCATTTAACGCTCTGAAACCCATGAGATAAACTCGAAGTTTAAGACCTCCATCCACTCATGCTGTGACCTTGCTGCACTCTGGATTGTATTTCTCTTCCTTATACAATGAATATGCATAAATTTTACATGTTTTTAATTTTGAGAATGAATATTAAAGTACAAGACTGTTATATGTAAAAGTTCCTTAAACATTCTAAGTTCTAAGTAAAGATAGCAACAGATGATAGAATGCATAAGTGGTACAGGGCTTTGTGTAAGACACAGCGTTAATTCAAATCTCAGCCTTATTGTCTGGGTCAGAAGCTTCTCAAGCAAATGCTTACATGCTTTGTCCCTCTTTAGTTAGTGAGGTCTGTTGGAAATGGCTTGTAGGAATTTCAGGTGCAGGGTTTTGGTGAGTAATCTATAGGATTGTGTGCAAGCTTTCCCGGGGAATAATGGTACCCAACCATGGGTTCCTGTGTTTCTCTCTAATTTCCTTAAGGACTACAGATTCATATGTGAGTGCGGTCTTCTAAATTCATGTGTCGGAAACTGAACTCATAATGTGACAGAGCTAAGAGATGGAGCTTCTGGTGGGAGGCATATGGATGATGAAGGCTGTATCCACACGACTGGATTAATGTTGTTATCCAGGAGATGGTGAAGTGGAGCAGCTTCTCTTCATTCTACAGTTCTGCCATGTGGGGACACAGGCTTACCCGCCGCCTCCTCTTTTCCTTCATTGATATATACACACAGTACGAAGGGCTTCATTAGATAGATGGTGGTGACAGTAGAAGAGTAGTCTGGCTAGCTAATCTGGGGGGAGGACCCTCCCATTGTGGTCTTGCATCTTCCACCATGGCCTTGAGCAGTCCTGCATTCAGGCCTGTGCTGGAGAACCCTGTGCATCACATCACCTTGGCCTTCAGTAGCTGCGAACGCATGACCCTGGACATCACCTCATGGCCCCTTGCCCCAGGAAGATTTTCACATGCACACACAGCTGATAGGACCCCAGAAGTGTGCGCCTGAATGGGCAGCCAACCAACAGGGCTTACAGATGTTTGGAGAGCTTTTGCAGGCTCTGCGGAGCTTCTGATTGGGTCTCAGGACTGATATGGTCTGCAGGCTGTCCAGTAATCAAGAGATCCACACAGCCTTCTCTAGTAGAAACTTTAATAACCACGAACAATGCACCCTCTGGCAGTGCTCCCCTAGGGTCCTTCCATCTAGAGGCAGCTCTGCATATCTTTTATTAATTTAATAAATCTTAAGCCTTTTCCTTTTGTGTCCAAGATTTATTCTTTGAAACCAAGGAGACAAACAGCCTGATCCAGACCCTGCAGTTTTCAGTGATAACTCCATCTCCCACTTCCCACCCTTCCAAACTGTCATGAAGTCATGCATGTTTCTGCTTCACGGCCCCTTCTGCAGCAGGAAGCGAGTTAAGATATAGTTTGTGAGCAGGTCTCCCAGTTTCCCTGGAAGTCGTTAAGAGAATCCTTACCTCATGACAGGCAAACTTTCTGGATCAACCCCATTACTCACAACCTTGAGATCCACTTCAGCTGATCTGAACAAAGCCCAGATCCACTTGGCAAGGCATCTTCCTCTGCACTTTGTTTCCTGAGCCTAAACACGTTTTGTTTGAGAGAATTTCCTCTTAGAGCCCTGCCATGTTTTGATATATCTCTTTTCTATAAGCTAGTGCTAAAGAATTTCTGCATATTGGGAGTGTGGCAAACCCTTTGAGGATCAGTGTCTATCTAGTCTGTCTTCATTGGAAGGAGAACCTGTGCAGATTCCTGGGAAGGATTCCTCTGATACACAGATGGAGAGAAAGGAGCAGAGAGCTCATGTTCAGATCAGGAGAAAGGGTAGAAGCCACAAGGTGACCTCAGCATCCATTCCAGAGCCCCAGCTGAGGGTACTACCCATGGCCGAGATGGCAAGACGTGTCCTCAGAGAGGACAACAGGGAAGGGGAAACCCAAGATGGAGCCGTGAAAGCAGCGGAGGACACTGAAGACCCGACAAGAGTGCAAGAGTCTCGTTCCCTTGGAAAGGAACTGTCGGGGATGAAGGCCCTTGTGGTAGGAGTGATGATGGTTCTAAAAGGGATTCACCATTGAGAAGCATGTCCTGGCAGCCAGGCCCAGCGGCTGACAATAGAAGGGTGGGTGGGGAGAAGGAGAGAGACATCTATGGACATTTCCAATCTTTCCAATGTAGGACGACAGTGGGTAAATATCCATTGGTATCCCCAGGTTACTTGCTCACCTGTAGCCATAGGTCAAGCTCTTCTCCTTAGTGGCCTCGGTCTGTGGTCTGTGTCAACAGAGACTGGGGTCAGTGACCTTGTCTAGATGACACTTAACATGTGACTGTAACAACCGTCGCATTCTCACCTGCAGGTTCACATTTGATCCATGGAACAAGTCCAAATGCCAAATATGTGACCTCAGTCATTACGTTTTTGACCCAGCAAGACCCCTGTGAGAGTTGTTTGCATCATTTTCTAGCTTGTCATCTTCTGTGTAAGAGTTACATGCTGAATTTATATGCTGCACTTCAGGCCTGCTTCGTGACCAAAGAAAACTCTCACAACTGTCTGATTCCATTCACTGCTGTCTCCCACACCCATATTCCACTTGCTTCTGGACCGTGCCACAATTTGTTGTTGCTGTTGAGGTTCTCCTTGATGGACTGAATGATTAGCAGATACAAATAACAAATGGTGGGTAATAGGAAAAGTGGGAGGAAGGAAGGAGAGAAGGAAGGAAGGAAAGCAGGAAGGAAGGAAGGAAGAAAAGAAGGAAGGAAGGGAGGGAGGGAGGGAGGGAGATATTGAGGGAGGAGGGAGGGAGGGAGGGAAGAGGGATGAAGGAAACAAGGAGACACATTTAGCATTTTCTAAACTGTTGAAACTGCAGAAGAGCATCATGAGGTGGACTCTCAAAGTCAAATTTGAAAGCCAGTTTGATTGTCTTTGGAAATAAGAGACAGAACGGCATGGAGACTCTGAGAACTGTGTGACAGTTCAGTACTGACATGGAGTTTAAGTCAGAGGATAGACTAACGGTGCCTGAATAATTCAGGGTATATGGCCTGTTTAAAGTTTTTTTTTTTTTTGTCTTCTAGATCCTGGTTCACTTTTTCCCTCAAAGAGTGAAGAGCAGCAATTGTCTTGCATTCCCAGGTGATTTGGCAACTTGGCTGAACTGCGGCTTCAGGAGGGACTGGGTTCTCTCTCAGATGGAGAATTGCATCTGAGCCAGACTCTGACGCCCTGTTTGAAGGTATGATTTATGTAGAGATGGAGTAATAGGCAGGGATTTTAAAATTTGATGGAGAGCTGAAGAAATTCAATAAAAAGTAGGTCTATAGAGGCAAGTTTTACCGTGTGTGAATGTTTTCATAAACACCTCTGAAAAGATAATACTATACAGGCGAGCGTAATAAAAAAGGATTTTGCTTTTCATTCCTGCCAATCTGGCCCTTTCACAAACTCTCTGATGAGAAAGAAATATGGGCTTATTGGGCCTGTTCCTCTTTAGTTATCTAGTTTCCTTTCTCAACCTTTTCTAATCTTGCTCCCCCGCCTTGTAGCTTTTATTGAATTCTTTTTCTTGCAAGAGGAAAGAATTTGGCTAGAAAGGATTTTACTAGAAAAAAAAAAAGCAAGTTAACCTAAATTGCTGACAATCACTCAGCACACAGATTCCTCATGAGTCACCTGCAGCTCAAGGTGCAGCATGCTGATGAGCTCAGGGATCTTAGGGCAGGCGATGGGAAGACATAGAGGACAAAAAAATTCCCTTGCATATCTTACAGGAGGAAATTACGTCGGGCGGGGGTGGAGAGTCTTGACGTACTGCATGTGCTAGGAACACTCTGGCTTTGGAAAACAGAGTCCTGGGTGCTCAGTCATGACTCAGCTTCTCTATGCATCCCTCTGACTTTTAACCCCTTGTTTAATCCTTGCAAGTCTTCCTTCCTTCCTTTTGGAATATCAGGGCACTTTTTCTTCCCAGGATAATATAATCCCAGGAATATAGCAAAGGACTACATGCACATCGCTGATGCCTTGGTCCTACTGGAAGACCAAATTGTTCATGAATGTTCCTGAGCAGAGAGGACAGAGAATGCAATGGGGAGAAGGACACAGCCATTATACTCACCCTAGTGTTTGAACCAGGAACTTAATAGTGGCTGTAATGGTGAAGCTGAATTATTTAATTTTCACTCGTATTTGTCTGAAATAGACCATTTATGAAAAGACTAGACTGAACAGCCAGCCTTGCCCTTGCTCTGGGGACTGAGTGGCCACCCTGAGTGCACAGAGGAGGAAGATGAGAACCTAAGGCTGGTTCAGGGGTTCAGGGTTCAGTTTGTCAATCTACTTGACTGGCAATGCCCTTATAGGGCTGGAAGCTGGTAGGAGGGCCAGACATTACTGGAAGGATCATGAGCTTAAGGTTAGCTGAGCACCTACACCACTCAAAACAGGTATTTGTTGGTTGTCACCCAATTGGCGTGATAGTTTCAGCTGATAAATTTTCTCCACTATCAAAAGCAGTTCTTATGCTAGCACAATGGCAGATGAACTATATGTGTCCAGGCAGTTTCTCAGCAGAGAGATGTTACATTGCCACCTACATAAGAATTAAAGTGTGCTTCTATTTCTCCTTTTTTTCAGATGATCTTCTACTAAGCTTCTAAATAGGTAACTTTGTTTGGATAACACAAAGATCCTTTGTCTCATCCTTGAGTTTGTGTGCTCCACTTCAGCACTAGTTCATTGCTTTTGGCATGAGGTATTGAGAGACTCTGGGAAGGAGAGAATGTCAAGGAGAAGGTTGACCCCCTTAGATCTCCTGTGTATGCTAACTGATGCCAATCCAAGCCAAACTAGACTTCCTATAGATGCAGGAAGGTAGGGATGCTGTCTTATTGCACATTTGCAATTCAAAAGGGGTAGTTCACACAATCAAAGAAACAGAATACTGGTTAAGTGAAGTAGTAAAGGTCTGGAGAAAATTTGCATTCCAATGAAAATCTAGAAAACATAGTTGCAATGGAGAATTCTCCGAAAGTAGGCTCTTAGCCTGATTTCCTCAAGTTAAGTTGAATTTTAAGACCCACATAACCACCTACTCCCTAACACATACACATGTATACACATGTGCATGCATGCACACACATTTCTTTGTCATGAAGTATTGAAGAAATGTTAAGTGTAATTCCCAGATCTTCATTTGGGAAGCGAAATTAGAAGGTACTATCGCACCATACAATTAAAGAAAACAAGGAGAAAAGCAAGTTTGAGACAGAACTTGAGAATTTAGTTCTTGTTGTTTTTTGTTGTTGTTGTTTGTTTATTCCAATACTAGGGCTTGAACTCAAAGCACTGAGCTCTCACTTGGATTTTTCTGCTCAAGGCTAGCACTCTACCAGTCAAGCCACACTTCCATTTGTAGCTTTTAGCAGGTTAGCTGGGACCAAGAGTCTCGCAGATTTGTTTGCCTTGGACTGGCTTCTAAGTGTGATCCTCAAATTTCAGCTCCCTCTCTAGCTAGGCTGACAGGTGTGAGCAATCAGCCCCAGGTGATGAAGTTCCATTTTTCCATTTTTAACAAACTAAATTTGACATTCATGTTCATTTACTTCTTTTGCTTCATCTCTTTGCCCCAATACATTTTTTTAACCTGACTTCAAACTCTAAGTACAGTGAATCGAATCTAGGTAAGATCCTGCTCATTCCATTGTTCTATTAACACAGTTTGGCCCATACTGCTGTTATTAATGACAGGATAACCTAATTTCCATTCTCTAATTGTTTCTCCAGGGTACAAACTCTTTCCTCGCCAAGTCAATTTTCTCTGAAGTAAGGGTCTTCATCTTCCACGGAGTTCAAACAAGTGAGTAGGGAAGCAAAATACACAGTGAATAAGGTAGACACTTAGATTTTTGAAGACATTAATTTCCCTTTAATGGTTTCTAGGTCCCTTGCCAACAAATCAAAAGAGGTTTAATTTTCCTTTATGAAGTTTTCATTGAGCATAGTACAATCTACGTCTGATGTTTCTGATTATTCAGCTGATGTATTATTCAGGTCCCTTCTCATACTAGTCAAACTCACTAGAGGTTTTTCTTTATTTTATTACCAATTAGCACCTGTATCAGCTGGAAAAAAATTATATTGTTCCATTTTATCCAATAATGCTGCTCATTAGCCACTTTCAAAGAAAAGCTGCTTGAGAAAAAGATTGAAACTCCTTAGCAAATTGGTTTTTAATTCATTTTCTCTACAAATATATTTAAAACATTAAAGGTACAATAGTAAGGCCCATTTTCTACCTTCAGTGAAACTGCAATTAACAAGTATTCAAGCTTTTATAGCAGTTTACTAATCTACCCCCCCACGCACTTTTTATCAAGTGGAGAATGACAAGGGTTTATTTTTATATGGTGTTTAATTTGGAAATGGGGTAGACTATTGGTGCTACTTAATGGCTTAATAATTCTCAACTAGCAGTGCTTAAACCCCCATGTGGAATTACATTTTCAATCCTCATTCTGTGCGCTTTCCAGATCCCAGCTTTTTATCGTGTGACTCTGTTTCCCTCACTATAGTCCTCCTCCTTACTGTACATCCTTGGAGATTTAAGTCAGGATTTAATGCAAAACCTATTGCAAAATCCTTTTTCAGGGGTACCCGTATTCTGATTACATGCAAGGAATAGTTGACATCACTGTGTGTATGGTTGCAAGCAACAGAAAGCAACTCTGGTTGACAAAGGCAGAAAAGAAATTCAGTGGAAGGATGTGTGGTATGTAACAGAATTACAAGGAGGCTGAGACCTTGCTATTCCAGTCATCCAGTTCTGCAGGAATTTGGTTGTCACAAATGACAGTCAAAGGGAAAAGACCTCAGAAACTGTTGACTTGTGAAGTTGATGTGACTCCATCATCATCAGTACTTCTCCAACAATAGCCACTGTTGGCCAGTATTTCTTTAAATACCACCATGGTCTCTTACTGTGCTGGCTGTAAAGTTCCAACCTTTGTCATAGTGTCAGCTTTTTGACAATCAGAGTTGAACAGGAAGCCACCAATGGTCATGTCTGGGTGCTGTGCCCACACTGGCATTTTAAGGAATGAACATTATATTGTTTTATGTTACCTTCTACAGTTGGAGGTACATCTTCCCCCACTAAGCCTTTGGGGCAATGGATTTCAAAAAAAATAGCAATAATTTTGCACGCACACATAGATGCACAACACTAAAACTTGAAAGCAATAAACCAAACTATTTTTTATTAATCACTTTGTTAGACTTTGACTTTGTCTTTTTAAAGAATTATAATATTTGCATTCTCCACAGAGTCTAGTATACTTCACTTAATTCATTTATAACCATTTGGATGCCACCCAGCGTGAATACTTATAGATTTATAAGCACATTCTAGTTCTGGCTAAGGAGAGAAATTGGGTAACCTGTGATTCTCTGGGACTGGTTTACTTCATTTAACACAATCCTCTCCAAGTCTTTACATTTCCTTACAAATGGTTCAATGTCATTCTTTCTGATAGATAAGTAGAATTCCATTCTGTATATGTGTGTATGTGTGTACGTATATGTATATATACATATATATATATACATATATATAGATAGATAGATAGATATCAAAGCCCAACAAAATGAGCACCAGGACATGTGTACTTCAAGGGAAGAGTGTCAAGAGAAGAGAGGCAGAAGAATGCACAGGGGAAATGAGTAGAATGCAGGCAAGGATGCCTTGCCTGTGTCAAAGACTGAGAAAAGTAAGGGGAGGGGTGGATGGAAGAGTGGGCAAAGATGTTGAAGCAATGACACCAAACAGGATGCATTGTATCCCTCAAGGGCTTTGTTAAATGGCATAAGCAAGCAATATTTAACCTAAAAATTATGGGACTCTAAAAAGCGAGGGGTAGGTTGGGGTGGGAGTGGTGGGTGAGAATGTTGAAAGGGTGACATCGATCAAGATGCTTTGTGTTCATGAACTGCTTAGCTGAATGGCAGCTACCTAAAGAAAATAAAACATGTATTATTAGTGCTATTGATATTAAGTCTGCTGCATACTGACTCCTCAAGAAAGCGTTTTCTGGGGCTGTTTGTGGTAAGCTTCATCCGTTGTGCCCCTCACTGTCCCTGCATGTGACCTCAAGACACACTAAATTCTGAGATCTCACTGTTCCATGTGGGCATCTTCACATCTCACCTTCTGCCACTGGACCATAAATCCCTTGGAAAGAGGAATTCTATCTAATTTTTTCTGCTTTAATAAATATCCAATGCCTATCTCATAGTGTTCTTGAAGTAAACTGAATGTAAGGACAGGAGAAAGGATTTTAAAATTGGATTCCTTTCAAGTTTTGAGAAAAGTGTCACTTGCCATATACAGTGGTAGTTCTGTTGGGGAGTTTGAAGGTAGTATTGGAAAAAGCCATGCAGTATTGCTAGTATTGACTATTTTGAACTGGAAAATTAAAATTCTGATAGTTGTTACTCTGAGAAGGTGACAATGAATTGTGTGTGTGTGTGTGTGTTTATATATATATATATATATATATATATATATATATATATGGGTAAGTATATAGTTTTATCTATTATCTTTCTATGTCTATCGATCTATTTATCAATCTATCATCTACCTATTTATCATTTATTTATCATCTATCTACCATCTATCTAACTTATTTTCATATCCACATTGCTATATCTTTAGGAAAATTACATCCTTTTAGAAATGAAAGTTTGCTTTCATAAAAGCACATTTAAAAAGAAGTGTGTTATATAACTCCTGAAGTATTTTTATGATGGTGTGTTTTGCTGCTCAAGATAGTGAGAATTATACCAACTTCAGAAAGCACAATATCTTCACACTGTGACCTATGTAAATATGTAGTCTGAATGATGATATTCCATTTACTGTTTCATAGAAATTTCTTGTATCTTCAGCCTTTTTTGGAACCATCTTGTTTTCTCCATCGTCTTCCTGGCTCTGTATCTCCCTTCCCTGAAAGATTCGGGCGGGGGTGGGGGTGCAGGCTGCTTATGTGAATAAACAAAGGAGTTTCCATGGGCTCTTGGCTTTCTCTCCTGCCCAGTTCCCAGCAGTGACCCCTAAGTCATGCTCTGATACCATATTCTACTTTCCTTCTCCATCCCCTATGGCAGTAAAAGCTCAAAAACATTCTTTTCTATGTGACGTATTCTCATGTTCCACTTAGTGATAGACTGCTGTCTTCTGTCTACTGTTAAAACTTTTTAACTTCTTCCTGCAGACAAACTGGAGGACTCCACTGGGTCAGAGTAGTTTCTTGCAGAAATTAAAATATTCTTCAAACATTCATGGTCCTCCCCTCCCATTATACAAATAATATCCTTGAAGATTTTAATGTTTTAAAATATGACCTTGAGAAGAAGACTTAAGAGCTAGCTGATGCATGCCTCTGCCATTGAAAGGGATTGGAAACTTTACTTTCTAATTTTGAGCTCCTATCTAGATGTGTCTCCAGCTCCTTGTCCTTGTTGGGACATCAAGTTGTTGTCATGAGAAAATCCACGGAGGCATGGGCAACATTGACAAGGGCCGTGACTGCTTTGTCCTGGAGGACTGAGAGCAGCAACCAGCCTCCCATAGTACACAGATGATGTGAATCAGAACCACTCCCAGGGGTTGTTTTGCAGAAGCCCATAGACGATGTGTGGCGGGATATTCTTCAGCTGTGGTCAGGATCAAGCACACAGCATTCTGGAAGCCAGGGATTTGGATTAGAATTGGGAGTTATTAAGGAATGGGAAAAAAGCTGGGTTATTACCTTGCGAGCCTCCTTTTGGTCTCCCCTTATGAACCATAGTAGATGTTCACATCATTCTCTGTGCTTAGACTCTTTCCATTCCAGAGTGTCCTTTCCCACCCTTGACCCCTATCAAGACTGACAATTAACAGTTAAAATGGAATAGTGTTCCTCTCTGGAGCAACCAAGGTCTGCTGTCTGGAGGAGAAGGTTAAGTATTCTTCTCATTAATAGTTGGTGTCTTCATGTGAAGTTTCTTACTCTAAACATGATAGTAGATATTCCAGACGTGCTGCTTCTCCAAGCTACTGAGGCTCATTAAGGCCCAACACTGCCCTGCAAACACTGTTTGATCTGCATTTGCAGTCATTCCTTTGCCAGGCCCACGTAAACGTGTATCTGGGTGTTGGTACGTGCTATTTCCATTAAGCAGGGCAGCAATGTCAAAAAACTGCTCCACCTTATTTGATTTTTATTGGTTATCCAGCATCAGTTCTGAGGTGAAGAGGATTATAACTGTCAGTATTATCATAATAATCAAATAAAAGTCTGAGTTCTCCATTTCAACTGGGCCACTTGACATTTCTTGTGTATCTTTCTCTTCAACCTCACTTTAGGGAGGATGACTGAGCGCTTCCTATCACACATCATTCAAATCTGCTTGAATCCTTTGGGCAATGGCAGACGCAAAGGACCAAAGTCAGAGGTAAAAACATTTTATGATAATTTATTATCTAGGGCTATTTATGTAATGCTTTCATGCTTATATGAACAGAGCCATAGAACTAGAAGATGACATCTCATAACAATGTTTTATATCATAATTATTCTCTATATTTCTACATAGATTTATAGAATAGAGATAGATAAGCACCCCCAAATACAAGGCATTAGCTAATATTATCTGACTATTAGAGCAATTGAGCTTATGTGTAGTGTAGTAGACATAAGACCAATGCATTAATAGAGATTATGCTAAGAACTATGGGGAGGAAGAGCTGTGACATCTCAAATGTTTGTGATAAAATAACCAGGGTGTTCAGGATTGGCCCTTTCAAAGGAAATCCATTTAAGATTAACTTTAAAAAAGAGAAGAAAACTGCAGAGGCAGCTAGAAGGTAGGGTGTAGCTGTCTGGGAACACACACAGCAAAGTTGAGTGGGTGAGAATCAGCATGGTGTAGAAAAATGAGTTTTTACTGCAGTATGAAATTTATTTCCATCACTTCTTGAGATGTTCCTCTCTGGTGATCCATTTCTTGGACCCTTTGCTTGCTTATCTGGTGTGTCACAAGATTATTGAGGCTTAAATGTCAGTCCATTAGTGTGAGGCCTATGTCTTATTCAGCTGGTGCTACTATAAGCAAAATTCCAGAGATGCATTGGCCTTAAAAACAGAAATTTACCCCCATGGTATAACCCCTGTTTTCACTGTGTTTGATGTTGGTATAATTTGGGGAGGGGAAGGGGAAAAACAAATAGTTTAAATAGGGATACAGGTGGACCCATTGCAACACTGAGATGTACAAGAGGCTATGTAGAAAAACCAAGTTTACAACTTTGGCGGAAAAGGTGAGGGGAGTGTAGTCGTGGAGATGGGAGGGCAGGGATGGTAGGGGAAATACAAAGGAGGAGGCAACAATGCTTGATAAGAAATGTACTCATTACCTTGCTCATGTAATTGTAACCCCTCTGTACAGTATTTTCACAATAAAAAACTTATTAAAAACCACAAAAATTTATTTCTCATGGCTCTGGAGGAGAGAAAGTCCATGATCAGAATGCCAGCCTAGGGGGGGGGGGGAAAGTCCATGATCAGAATGCCAGCCAAGTGAGGAAAGTCCATGATCAGAATGCCAGCCGAGGGGGGAAAGTCCACGATCAGAATGCCAGCTGAGGGGGGGGAACATCCATTATCAGAATGCCAGCCGATCCAGTTCCTGACAAGGAGTCACTTCTTCCTCATCAGGCAACAGTCTTCTTACTGCGTCTGAGTGGCCAGACACAGAACCTGAGCTCTGGTCTGCCCATGCCCAAGAACACTAATCTCATAGTATCATTTAAATATAATCAACTGCTAAAAGCTGCACCTTCAAATACTATCACTTGGAGGGTGAGAGGAGAGGGACCCAAATATTCAATCTCTCTTATCATGGAATGAAAGGATTCTCATTGTATAAAATGATAGCTCAGATCAGGTCTCTACTCAATCTTTAATGCCCTCCACATTCCCCCCATTGTTCAGAGAAGAAACACCATTAGTAATCAACTTGAAGATCATGGCCTCCTACAAACTCTAGAACCCTCAAGCCCATGCCCTTGGTCTTCCTTCCATCTTCCAGAAGCACTCTTCCTCACTTCTCTGTCGGCTGAAACACCTACAGGTCACCTTCCTAGCTTTGCTCAGACTCCACCTTTTACTTAGACTTAGATGATCTCATTATCACTAAAAATGTCTCTCTAGCCTATCATTTGATGCCTCTGGGTCTGTCCGAACAGTTATTACACTTACTCATTCAAGAATCTACACCCCTGTCAGGATTACTAAGAAATATTGGTCTTCTGCCAGAAAATCTATTCCCAGAAGAAAAGCTTCTGTGTGTGTTGGTCTCTGATTTTTTTCCTGAGCACCTAGGACAGGGCTGTCATAGTAACCACTCAGAACTTGTTACTGACAAACTAATAACTGCAGGGACTGGGCTATGTATCCTTAATATGATGGACAGTAAGAATTTATTCTTATTTCTGTGTCTCAAGCCCTATTCACCCATAGCAACTTATCGTAATTCCACATATAAACTTTATATATATGAAAAATAATCAATTCAATTTAGCATATTGAACTAGGCTATGGGAAGATGAAGTGTAGCTGTCTAATTAAAAAATTAATGTAGGAGGTAAATATTGTAGAAAGACCCCCATTAGGCCCTGACTGACTACAGTATTTCATTATGTGTTAATTACCCTATGTGATTTGTGGTTGGAGACAGATGCCATGCATCATGGGAGATTTAGCTATGGTGATTTTTCCATTCTGCTAAGAGCTGTGGTTCAGGAGAGCAGAGCAAAGGGGATATTTTCCACAGCTGTAAGAGACACAGAGAACGCGCTCCTGGGAAGGAAGCCGGGCATTTTGGAGGAAATGGATTTTCTATTACGTGGCCATTTTGTGGAGACACTATGAAGCGGAGGAAGGGGTTGATTCAGGATTGAAAGGAAGCATAATGAAGGGGATTGTGCCTCTGGGGTGGAAAAGGGAACAGAGGAGATTTAGGTCTTCCAAGGGAGGGACTGACCTCAAATACTGACTCCATTAAGTGTGTGACTGGGCACACTTCCAGGATCTGTGGGAGTGCATTCCATACAGTGTGGTGATGCAGCAATAACACTGTGTGCAGTGTCCTTTTGTGAGAATAAAGACTAGCCTTTGCCCTCCTCTATCAGCAAAACAAGAGTTGCAATCTATCTTTCTCAGACTAGCATTTCTTATGTTGTGATTCTTTATAAAATCTCTCATAAATTCTGCATAATTCAAGAGAAATTACAATGACACCCATCTTTCAGGTATAGAGAGAAATAGGGACTTATCTTTATTAACACAGAAAGGTTTTTGTAGGATCAGCTACAACTTACATAATCTAAGCACCCACTGGTGTTGGCTATTATTTCCACTCATGGTAGCAAGACAAATAAAAGCTAGTAGTGAAAACTATGAATTAGTGGTCACCATTTCTCCAATAGTACATAGACACAGACACATAAACACACATACTTAAACCTATAGATACACACACAATGCCTTCCCAGTTTACAAGAGTGTCACCCAAACTGGTCATTTAGGGGATGGACACCAATTGCAGTCGTGTCTCTAGCCACTGGTATGGAAAGCTTTCAAGAAAAATGGAATTTGAAGAATGATGAATGATAGAATTAAGATAGTAAACTTGATGGTCTCTACTGAATTACCAGACATTTTTTCCCAACCTGAGAATTTCCCTGCTGATTAGCAATGCACATTTTGTGGTGTGTTAATCTACGACTTGAGTTGAACAAGCAAGGTGTGATCTTTGGAAGCTTATATTTTTTGAGCCCCGAAGGCTACTGATATGAAACTAATTCTTTTTTATTGGTGTTGGATGAATTTACTCAATAGGTATTGGAGATTTTTTAAAAACCATCTGGCAACATTTTTATTAGCTGACGCAATTAATTTCTCAGATAATGATTTATAATAGTGAAGTACACAAAAATTTCCCATAGTGATCTCAGGACATAAGCATATATTTTGCATTCCTTTAAAAAATAGACTTACAATATTCAAGTATCACACTAAGATAATATGTAGACATTTAAAATATTAAAACATTCTACTGCTATTAGGAAAAGTACATTGATAGCAAGTAGA
Source organism: Dipodomys ordii (assembly GCF_000151885.1). Taxonomy (NCBI): domain Eukaryota; kingdom Metazoa; phylum Chordata; class Mammalia; order Rodentia; family Heteromyidae; genus Dipodomys; species Dipodomys ordii. The sequence continues at coordinate 8,429,891 of NW_012267298.1, forward strand.
ATAAAATTAGACTATTACATTGGAGATTATCTATCTATCTATCTATCTATCTATCTATCTATCTATCTATCTATCTATCTCTATTTAAATCTCAAGCCTTTAAAACTATTCAATGTGGGAAATGAGCTTTGGTAGAAGTTTACCAGGCAGTTGTTGAGTGTAAAAATATATAATTTTTCTTATTTTAAACTTCTATAAGAAGGACAAGTGCTGTTTACAAAAGGAAAATAACTTATTTTGAAATAAGTCATCACTGCACAATGGGAAATAAGATACATCTGGTTTTTCCCCTCCTAGAGTTGAGGACAGTCTCTGTTTCACTTCGTTGGCCTTTGAAAATCTTGTGTTATCAACCCCAGACCATGTCACCAGACTTGAGACACTTGATTCCATTATGGAAGCAAACACTCAGCTTGTCACTCTCCAATGCTTGCATGAAAAAGAAATGAGTTTTTCACATCTGTCTTGTTCTTCAATAATTCTATTTCAAATTATAGTGATTTGTCAAAAACTCTTTAGAGTTCTAGTTGTGGATCTATAAGTTCCATGACCTGTCTCCTTTGAAAAGGGCTGATATAATTAGAAAGGTTCTATTATCAATCATTCAACTAATGGCCTTTAATCTCTCTGTGTCTTGGTCTCATGGTCTCTGTCTGTCTGTCTATCTGTCTCTCTCTCTGTCTCTCTGTCTCTCTCTCTCTCTCTCTCTCACACACACACATACACACACACACAAATTACTCTGAATATTTTAAACAAAAGATCAGACTAATTGTACCTCCTCTTGGCTTCAATGCTGTTATTGTTACTAATGGAATTTTAAATCTTCCCTTAGAAGGAAGTTTCCTGGGGAGATTCCTTTGCAACTGCCAATTAAGGAGAAGCTAATATTTTTTTTGCACTCTATGAAATTAGCAATAGATTGTAACAAATGTAGTTCAAAGTAGCCCATTTGGAACACAGCAATTTTCTCTGACATTTGATAGAGTCCATAGTTTCTTTTTCTTTTTTTAATTTCTCATCTCAGGACTAGTGTGTTGCAAAGTGCTAGGTAATGTTAAGGTGGTCTGTCTGGAAGAGAGCCATTTCCCTACCCCTTACTGCAGCAGGCCATGTCTGCAGGAAATGAAGTTATTAGCAAAACTGATTTTTCCTATTTATTTTTATTTTCTTTCTTCCTTACAGAAATAGGTGATGTGTGCAGGAAATGGATTTATTAGCAAGAGTAATTTTTTATGTTTATTCTTTTTACAGGCTAAACAAGAGGTGAGTGCGTTCTTCACCTCCTCTAGCCCCCCTCCCCCATCTCAGGGGATGACTATGCAGAGAATTTCAGACTGTTCTGCCCATTTTCCTTTCTGGAAATTTCCATCTAGATAGTTCCTTACTCAACTCAACCCATCTTCTAGGACCCACTGGGAATCCTCAATTCACTTTCTTAGATGGTAATACACACACACACAGCCCTATATACCTCCTTAGATGATTTTCTCAGAGTGTTTATGGTTCCCATAGATGTCTCCATTTTCTTTGAAGGACTGATCACCTTACAGTATTCAACTCTCTGCAAATGTAGCAAGTCTGTTTAAGCATCCAACTACATGTGAATCCCTAAGGCAACGGCTCAGCTGTCTGTCATGTAATAGGGTCTGTCTATCTTCCTAAGGTGCCAAGACCACGCCCCTGACGCCAGCCAGAGCCAGGTGTCCAGCCACTGGCTGCCTGGACATGAATGGCTTGGACCTCAGAGCGCTGGTTCGGTGTTTGGGCAGTGTGGTCAGAGATCGCAGGTCTTTGTGTCGCCTTTGAAGGCATCTTAGAGCTTGCTGGCCTGAGCAGGGCAGCACTTCTACACTTCTAAACAGGGTCTCATCTGTGCACTAGGCAGAAGACATGGGCCATCTCCCTGTGGTAACTGCTGTCGGGGCCTCCCTGTGGTACCCCCGGCCCATCCGATGACCTGCTCCTGTCCCCCAAGTCTGTTGTTGCTGTGTCTGTTACTAAGACCGCCCTGGATAAATGTGCTTAATGCACTATGTGATTTTGTCTTTTTGTTTTATACCTCTATGGTATATCCCCTGTGGTCACTGTATGTGATTTTGGTACGCTGGTATTGTTATGTACATTTATTTAAATTAGGGAAGGGAAGGGGAACAACAGAATGGTGAGACAAAGGATTTATTATCAGGCCCTCACATTTGCTAGACTATTCCACTTTAACTATGACCCCAAATACTTAGCTTGCTCTTTTTCAGGTAGGATATCACTTTTGCTTTGAGTCTTCATCCTTATACTGGTGTCTCCAACAGATCTAAGATTACAGAGATGAGCCACCATGCCGGCTTGTTAGCTGATTTGGGGAATCTCACTAACATTTTTAAGGGGCTGGCTTCTTTCCATGTCCTCTTAATCTCTACCTCTATAGTATGTGGGATTAGAGACATGAGCCTTGGAGAATATTGTAAGGAAGGAAAGAGGGCATTTCCTTTTCTCAAAGGATGAGTGAGTGTTTTAAGAACAGAGGCTGTATACACAAGTGACTCAAGTATGGTATACTCAGGGGTGAGACTCCTTGGTGTATCCCCTTCAATGAATTACAGCCTATTCATTAAAATGAACGTGGGGAAGCTGGGACATGTGGTACATCAGTGCAGGTAGGAAAGGGCAGTATGTGGATGGAGAGAGGAAGCGTTGGCCAATGCAATCATAACCCTCAATGTACACACGTGAAAATGAAACTAGCAAATATGAGGAAAGGGAACGTCAGTGTTGCTGGGGAGGAACGATGGAAGGATGACATTGCTCAGGATGCGTTGTACACATAAATTGGCATGTTGAATTGAAATCCTTTATACCACCACTTAAAGATAAAAAGTAAATTAAAATATAAAGGTAATAAATTAATCACAAAGACAGAAAGCAAAGCCATATTTCATTCTTCCTTGATTTTCTTCAAATATCCTTACTCTAGATATTCATCAACTATTAATAAAGAGGTCCAGAAACCATGGGGACATAAGCCCTGAGGCCAGGTGCTGTGATTTAGCCATTTGAATGCAAACAGCACACATGCTGCTATGCTCATCTGAGTCCAAACCAATAGAATCTCTTCTGTGAGATTTCCTTTGTTGGTCTTTCTGAAGGTGCCATTAGGTCTTGGGAAATAAAGGGCTGTGCCACAAGTAGCCATTCAATCGGGTACTGAGTGCGTCACGTTAGACCAGAACAATTCTCTGCTAGGAGTAACATCTTTCATTAAGGAAGGACATCATCTTCCTGAGAAATTTGAATCCAGCTTTTATCCCTTGGGTGCAGAGGAGCCTTCACCTGAGATTTACATTTTAACAGTTTATTAATGCCGTCGGCTTCTGACAGGTTGAGCATCTTTCTTTTGTTACTTGAGATGGATGCTGTTTTTGACACTGTTAGTTATAACATCCCCCCCCATCCCTAGCCCCCATCACATTGAAGGCTACACCAGCTTCACAGTATAGACAGTGAGAGAGCTTCATTCATGTCTTCTCACCTTTCTTAGTGAGGGGCCTTCTATTTTCATTCACAAGACAGCTGAGTCCTCATTGAAAAGTTCCTGCACACATCCCCAAAGGCAAGGCTGGTGGCCTCCTTGCAAGACGTTACTGACTTTGAGACATTCAATCCCTCAGCTCCGTGGGTCCCCCCTCTCTACGTGAGGATAACTGTGCTGGATTCACCCTGGATTCCCCAGATGCTCAGGAATCTTAGGAATTCTCAGGATTCTACCTCCTCTCCCTTCCTTGGGAAGGCCGCCTTCCTACAATGGCATTTCACACAGAGTTCCTGTTCAAGGTGTTCCCTGCTGCCTCAAAATTAACCCTGAATCCCAATGTTGAGGCAGACATCAGAAACCCCTCTTTTCATTCTGATAATAATTTTTAAACATACTTTATCCAAATAGATTTACCTTCTACATTGGACTATATTTTCCTATTCAAAAAAAGAGTTCTCAGTTGATTAAGTGTACATTTCCTTATAACCTGAGTTTTCATATTTTTTTATCTGAACACGATACAGGGAGTTGGTATGAGCAATTATTCTGGACCTTAATTTAAAAGCTGGGGTTTTCCTAATTGAATTGGCAAGACCACCTTACATATAAATCCTTCACAAATATAGTCATATAGGTAGCAGTTAATGAGTTGCTAACAAGTATATCTAGGTCAATGTATCACAAGTCAAAAGTAAAATATCCAAATTCAGACTTGAATACCACTGAGCTATTTCTATTCCTGTATTTCCTGTACACATGATTTGCATAAAAATCCCTATCTTCCAAAATAGACATATCAGTGTGTCTTTGGATTTCTCTCTCTGTCACAAATAACATCCCTGGGGCAGCCAAATTAGAACTATGTTTGAAAATCTCTTAAAATCCACTTCTTTCCTATCTTCTTTGTGGCTGCAGCCTCAGCCTGGTTCTCATTATCGATGTCAAGAAAGGTTGCAAAGCTGTGGTCTTTCCTCTTATCCAAAATAAATGCACTATTCATTGATTAGGAATTAGAATGAATTAACTGAATTAATCTTTGGAATTCCAAATATAAGCAACTTTTCAGATGGCCCATTGAGTGTTTGGATAAAACTCAACCCCTAAACCATTGAAGTCACTCATCTGATCTTAATGTGCATCTGAATCCTCCCAGCCTATAACCTCCTCCCAATGTTCCCTTCCCAACTCCAGTCCCTTCCTCCCCCCCACCCCCAGGTTTTGAGTGATCACAGGCTTCTCAATCTCCCTGAATTGACTTTCTTCTGAAAAGAATTTCCACTTTAATTCCAACTGCGATTCACTCAGTGCCTACTTTGTGAAAACATTCTGCCCCCATCAGGAAACTGCGAATCACTTTGTTAAGACTTAAGTACTTTCATTCAAAGCGCCATAAGAACAGATGATTTTTTAGAGTCTTGTATCTGGCCCTGGCCTGTAATATTTGTAAAGTAACAACTTTATTTTCCTAACCCTCTGTATTTCCAGCTTCTTGATAACATCTCAGGAAATTAAGTGTCTGTGTAGGGACAGAGTAAGTCAAGAGACTGTATTGTTTTCATTTGTTTCTGTACATCATTTTATATCCTGAAACTTGGCACAGTCAACATTGCTGCAGTTGGTGTTGGTAAAGAATAAAGATATTATTATTGGTGTTGTTGATATTGTTGGTGTGCTATGCTCAAACCCTCGCACTGGTGAATGCTGTTCTGCTGAGCGGCATGTCCATCTCCTCATTATTCCTATTATTTATAGCACCTTGATATTATTTATAACATTTGTGGTCCACGTACTATGCTAGCATCTATTTATTGAGAAACTTTTGTGTGAGTTTCACTCTTAGGAATCCGGGGATAATAATTCAATTAATATAATAGAATGCATAAAATTTGCTATAAGTAGATATAAATAAGATTGAAAATAGACTGAAATTAAGCATTTCAGAGCTGATTTTTTAAGAGAAAAGAATTACATTAGGAAAATTACTCAGAACCACACAGTTATTAAGAGATGAAATCAGGAATCCAGCTGGGAATCTTGACCTTAGTGTTTATTCCTAACAACAGTGTCATCTTGGAGTAAGCCAACTGAAGTAACTTTTTACAAGAAGTAATATACACAAGGAGAAAAAGAAACCAATGATCAATACATAAGTAAATAATACATCTCCAGGGTCGTTAATAATTCAGAACATGGTATTATTTGCAAGCAGATAGAGCTAAGAACAACGGTCATGAAAGCTGGGTCACAGGGGAGAGAATTGTGGAGATGAAAGTACAGAATTAGCCCATTTCCTGGGCTTCACCTATCCAGTGGAGGAACAGAAAGCTCTGGAAAGTTTTGGGCTCTCATGAATGTGAAAGGTTAAGCAATAGTAAGTCTGATTGTTCCCATCACCGCGAAGAGGACAGGGAGTCTGGAAACAGGTCGAAGTATGGGGTCAGGAAGCTTGCAATTGTGGGTAGGTCTGCATCCTAGAATTGTAGGATAAATTCTGTGTAGTGCAACATTAGGCAATTTCATTACTCTGAGAACACTATACTCACAGGAACCTATATGGCACAGTGTCAGTAGGCAATATGAACTTATTTAGGATCACTATTGTGAGCACAGTCTGTTCTTGAGTAACCCTGTGTGATAAGACTAATGCTTGTGCTTGTATTCTATCCCTAGTACAATAGCAGTTTTAAAGAAGGCTACCAAGTAACCTAACTCACATGTGTAAGCCTCGGGATATTGCATGGAGAATGGATTGCAGAGTGGAGACTGTCACCGGTGAGAGTAGTTTAGACCCCATCCTAGAGCACCAACATTGCAATCAAGGTATTATGAATTACAAGAAATAGCAGGAGAGAGAGAGAAAGAGAGAGAGAGACAGAGACAGAGACAGAGAGACAGATGACACTTGTTCTGTGTATCATAACTTTCAGAGGTGAGGCAATAAGTGATTCAGTATTTTCACCAGGAGAAATTTCAATCAATGTCCTATTATGTAACCCGAATAGGGAGTTCAACCTCAATCTGTCTGGATCCTAAGCGTCTGTCTTTGATATGCTGACAGTTTGGGGACAAAACTATGTCAAAGGCTTAGAAGACATCGGGGCTACTTTGGCTAATGAGATCTCCGGTAATAGAAACCAGAGGTTCAGAGTACAGCAAAAAAGAATAAAACACCAAGAATCTGCATCATTCAGGTAATCTACAATGAAGGAAATACGGGTCATTAGGACAGTGAGCAGACATGGGCTTCGGTTGCGACTTGCCCAGTGCTTTCCTGGGTCTGATTCATAGGGGACAGAATGTCCCCCGGGGTCAAACACTGTTAGGATTTCACCTCCAGAAGAAGCAGGAATGGGTTGAAACACTGCATCTGGAAGAAAACACAGAGTGAAATATCAAAGGAAGAGAAAGTGGTATACACCAGCAGGACAAAAGAGGGGCTTTAGGATTGTTTTTGAAATGAAGACAATGAGCTCAGAAGGTTATCAGGGAATTCAGTGTTGAACTTCAGCTAGCCTAAAACCAGAGTCTAGTCTAGAACTGACCTCCAGCTGAAATGTGCAACAGCCTCTTGTAGAAATTTTGGTAGCAGCAAGTGGAGGCTTTATCTCAAATTTGCAGGTTCAACTGGCATGAAAGTGAGGGTACAGGGAATTTCAAGGCTTCTCCTCTTTCATGCTTATTATCTGAACTTCTGAGATGTATGCACATTGATTATTCTTATTATTTGGAAAAGGAGCTTGAAGATGAAAGAAATTATACACTCTAGGGTCTGGGAGTGTAGCCTAGCATGCGTGAAGCCCTGGGTTCAATTCTTCAGTATCACAGGAACAAAAATTAATAATAAGACATTGTAAATTTTAACTAAAGTTGTCCCTGTAGACTTGACCCCTTACCTTTTGAACTGTGTTGCTAATGCTCTTGAAATATGAATTCCTTGTGATGGAAATTCAAAGAAGCAAGAGCCTTCCTGTAACACTGAGGTCACAGACAAAGGCAAGTCCTACTAAACACTTTCAGTACACGTAGAGAGTTTATCTCTGACCACGGACAGCTTTTGGACTGAAAATTGCAAGGCTGATGCTTTGTTTTGATTTGTTTGCTCTCTTTCTGCAAGATTGGCTCAGGTTCCTGTTCTACCTGTAGAAGTTGATTGGGTCATTTGGGTTAAGAATGCTCAGGAAGATATGAAATACCAGGAATAAACCACAAACTTCCTTGATTTCTAATTCACACTGGACTGATACATAACTTGCCTCGCATACAGTTTGGTGTTAACTTTGGTTCTTATTCTTAGCAAGTATGGTCACTTTCTGTCCATTGGCCTTGATTTGATTATCAGTAAAATAAGGCAGAAGATGGCTTACTTTCCTTTAAATGAGGACTAATTTCACTTTAAGACGGGAATTTTTTCACATCACAAAACATCGCTAATTTAGAGTCCAATGATTTCAGGAGACTTAAGATAGAGAACAGTAAAATGTACTTAAAAAAAATCTGCAACTATAATTAAAAGCATCAAACATCTGCAGCCACAATACTTAATCTCCTCATCTCTGCGATCAAAATCCTCTCCTATTATATTTTGGAACATTTGCCCACCCATTCAGTTCCAAGTCTGGCTGAGTAGAACCACAGGTGATTAATGTTCAAACCACATCCAGTCACTTTCCTTAATGCATCCATCTCCTATGGAAAGACTTTAACTTGAATTATTATGATATCATCACCGTTGGGCCTCTGAATCACACCTGCAGCTCTTCAATTTTCCCTCCACACTTTTATCAAAATAATAACTTTAAGTGACTATCCCATATTATCTCAGGTCTCTGGAAATTCCTTTATTGAATTCATAGTTGTCTTAGGAAGAATTTGGAATGCCCTTCTTTGATTTGGGAAGTCTATAATTACTTGCATAGTTTATATCAACTAAACAACCACTGAATACTTTCTTCCTTTCTCTCTTTCATACAGACATTTCCAGGACAAAGAGGTAATTTTACATTTTCTGAAAATAGTATATTGACTAAAAACTATATCTTCTGAATTTCTGTTTTCTCACTGAGGAGATGCTTTGTCCCTCCTATTACTAGTCCTTGCATTTTTTATTGAGATGCTCTGCAACTGTTTTCTGTTTGGAATGACTACCTTTCTCAAGCCTCTATTTCCAAATGCAGGCAAGCTGCTTGTATCTTGATGACATTTTAGGGCTGTGACACTTTTCTTCTGCTACAGAAGTCACACCAGATTCCTATGACTATTCATGGACTAATTACTTAAGAATAATCTTCCTGATTTAAAAAATGGTTTATTCATCTTGGGATCCTATCTACTAGAAATGTGTGTTTTTGCAGATAGTCGGTACCTAAGAAATGTGTGTTCTTGCAGATAGTAGGTACCTAAAAGTATTTCAAATAAAGAAATACTACTTTCATGATCTTTCATCAGGAAAGATGCCTAAAACATATTCAAGAAATACAAGTTTTTTGTTTTTTTTAAAGATTCAGTGTGCACAAGACACTGTGAAAAGTAATGCATTGCAATTTTTCTTCTTTTAAAATGTCTAAATCTGGCAAATATTCATTCCAGGTATGTGTGAATGGATGAGACAGAAGATGCTGTTTGAATAGTTGCATGTTAGGGAGGTGATGTAATGATCTGCCCATTTTTGGTATCACAGTGAATAGAAGATAGCAACATTTCTGCCTGAGGAGATAAGGAACTTAGTGATGAAACATAAAATGGTAATAATATTTATGATACTGGCATATAATTTAATAAATATAAGTTCTCACACTATCAGCTCTGCCATCACTACTTGTACGAGAACAATCATTTAGCTAGGTAGGGTGGTTCAAAGGCTGAGATCAGAAGATTCCATGTTTGATGCCTGTGCAAAACTGTTTACTATACCCCATCTCACCCAACAGAAAGTGGGTACAGTGCTGTGTAACTGTCTTCTTAACTATGTGGCAACCATACATAGAAAACTTGTAGTCCAAAGAATGCAAGACTGTATTCAAGGCATAACTAAACCAGAAAGGGCTGGAAGTGAGGCTCAAGTTTTTGAGCACCTGCCTCTGAAGCATATGGCCCTTGGTCTAAACAGCAGTATCTCCAAAAAAAGAATGGGGCTGATCATCTTAACACCTGAAGTATAAAAATACCTGACTATGAAAATCGTTGCCAGGAATTTATTTAAATTCTCTCACATTTCCATTATACCTTCTAAATTATTTTTAAAGCATCAAGCCAATCAATGTCAACAGAATAAGAGCTAATTATTCTTATTATCTGACTTTGCATAGATTAAAAATGTTGTGATTGCTCATGAACTTAAAACAGGGTCCATTTCAATCTGTTGGATTCCAAGATGGCTGGAAAATAACTACAGGGAAAACTGACTCAAGGCAAACATACAGATACGAAGTATGGACATTGATGACAAACTTTTCTCTTGCTCTTAATTAATTCTAGAACTTCAGGAAAAGCACTTTGTCTTTTAATGAAAAAACATCCCACTGCTATTTTTTATGGGTACAGTCTTGGTCATTGAAAGACTGAGTGGAAGAGGTAGATTCCTAGGGAAATTTCTTTTAAGATATCAATTTTGAGTGAGTTTCCGATGATGCTAAACCTTCTATGGGGATTTATAGTTGTTGTTTTTTAAGTAACCAAAACAGGTATGGATTATGTCCCCATGAGATTGAATATAAAAGACTAATAATATTTGTTGATTTCATTAGCTTTAGTTCATCTGGGCCCCAGATAAAAAGTCTGCTAGCAGTACCTTGCTGACAATGGCCAAAATTCACTGTGATCTTGGCAAAATGAAGAAGGAAAAAAAAATCCATTCCATTGCAAACACCACAGCATTATCAGAATTATTGGTCTGATCTTCTGTGCTGTCAATATGTTTCATTAACTATGAAACAGTTGAGGTTTGAAGATGTCTTCATTAGAATGAGTCAAGGTGCTAATATACCAAAACCCAGAATGAAGGGTTTTTTTTTTTTGTGAGCCCCAGGGGACAAGGTAGTATTTGCATGGGGCTTTACTTTGGCAAGGTGCCAACCCACACTAGTGCAAAGGCTCTGCTAGCATTTCTTTTTGAAACCATATTTTTCTGCGTTGACTATCTGGCAGTTTTGGATTGCCGCAGGCTGATAATTGGCAACTGAGCTGTTAGACCAGATGGCATTTATTTATTTATTTGATAAAGGAAAGGGAGGAGAAAAGCACGATGTAAATTGGAAAGTCCATTTTTAGTTATAGAATAGAAAAATAAAGGAAAAAAGAAATTGATTTTAAGCAGTTCCAGATGTTAGTGCATGTGTTTCTTTTTCTTTTCTTTTCTTTTTTTCTTTTCATTTGTGAAAGCACATCTAAAGGGAGGACACCATTAAAAGCAGAAATTGAACAGGAAAGGAAAAGGAAATAGAAAAGAACCCACAGAATCATGTTCAGTTCGTTTACTTGTTAAAAGTCTTAATTTATAGTGAATAAGTATTTTTTTGTGAAAGGAGTGAGAAAAAGAAAATCACAATTTACATATGAATAATTACCTTCCTACTGTTTATACATGAAGCAAACAGAACTGCTTCAGCTGCTAGAAGTTCTGCAGTGTTGTATCTTAATCACCAACCCTCTCCAGCCCACCTTGCCTGTTCCAGGAGCCATCTGTGAGGCTCTATTGTGTTCTGCTTTCTTCAGCTGTTTCCTTTTGTCCAAAGCAGGACTTTAATTAGCATCCATTAATACAGTGCCAAGTGCATCTTCCACCAGCCTTTTATATCACTATAGATAGAGAAGAAATTAGGATTCCTGTAATGAATTGTGTCTTTCCCTGGAGCTGTATGCCAAGATTCTGAAAATCTTAAATCTTAGAGCGGGAATCTTTTCATTGAGCATGTAATGTTTTGGTGTGTGATGTTCTAAGACTTAGGCACACTTCTTACAGTCATCAGGGGTAGGGCAGGTATTTGTTAATTTGGGACTCTTGTCACACATATGTATCTGTATATGTGCATACACACACAGATATCCACATATATATGTGTGTGTGTGTGTGTGTGTGTGTGTGTGTGTGCTTGTCAAATTACATATTCATATATCTGAAGTTCCTGTCTTAGTATATCTGAATTTCCTGCCATTTTCCATAAGATCCATGCCACCCAAAGACCTCAACTGGTCCTTGAAAGACTCATATTACTAGTTTTGCTTTAAGGAACAAGACCAGCTTAACATTGCAAGCATTCATTTCGAGGCTGTGCAGAGTACTTTCCCATGTTGCAACTCTGAGGGGTTATTTCTCTTTCTGTTAGGAAAGAAAAATATATGCTATTGTATTTCAAACAATGAAATACAAGAATTTGTGTAAATTCAGTAGAAAGATAAAATTATTTCTCTTCTGATAAGGACATTTGGACTGCAATCTTGAAAGACAAAAACCCTAAATAGTACAGCAAGTCCAATTGTAGAATGAGAAGGAGGTGTAGATATTGATTATATATAACATAAAATTTAGTAGCGCTGTAACAGGCACATAGAGGCTGTTTTGTTGAGGCATTGAATGACTGCTCACTTGGGCCTGCAGATAGCTGAAGGGTAACTAAAAGCAAGACAATAGCCTGGCATCCTGCTTTCCACTTTCATTTCTCTCTTTGTTAAAAACACTCTTTTCTTTAGTAGCTTTAAGAAGTGGTACAAAGGAGTTGCCATTTAACAACACATTTTATGAATACAATGCATCTTGATCAATGTCACCCCTTTCGATATTCTAAACCATCCCTCCCAACCCACTCCTTCCCTCACTTTTATCCAAAAGATCACAAACCAATTTATAGTAAAGCCCCCAGCACAACCATGTTCATTGAAGCACTAACATAACCAAGGTATAGAATCAGTCCAGATGCTCCCTGAATGGATGAATGAATCATGAAAAAAATTATATATATGTATGTGATCTATCTATCTATCTATCTATATATATACTACATATTATATGTGTGTGATTTTACTCATCCACATCCATTAGAAAGAATGATTTGTACCATTAATGAAGAAATGAAAATACTTTGGAAAAATGATGGTAAATGAAATAAGTCAGGCCCAGAGAGAAAGGTTGCATGTTTTCTCATATAGGCTAACTATACCTTATGAACGTATAAGTAAATTCATTGAGTGATATGCAAGTGTATATAGATATATTAACTGAAATATGGGAGATTTGAGAGAGAACTCATACATGTCTTAGAAAAGCAAGTACAAATTTCAACAAATGAACACCAGGAAGAAGGTACTTTGAAAGGAGTGGGGTGGGGTCAAAGGGAAAGGAGTAGACTACAAATAAAGAGAAGAGGAGGAGGAAAATGCAGTCAAAGTCCAACGTATACTCTGCCATATACTTTTTGAGTCAGATTGGTACAAAATGAAAGTACTTAAGTCAATTATGTAAGAGGTGTTCATATATAACTGTTAATACAAGTTTGACTAGTTCTAAATTTACCTTATTTCTCCTTTGTGTCATGGTGGAAGACATGTAGAGGAGAGTATTTTCAATACAATTGAAGAGGAGGAATTTCTCTACCCAAAGGCCATCAGGCACCAGCTTTTACACTGTCCTATTCTGGACTACTTTTTGGCATCTAGATATATCTAGTCAGTGTATTAAAGGAAAATTAGTCACTGTCCTATCTAACTCATTTTTATGCATGTAACTTCTTTTTTTTTGAGTCTTTATTGCCCAGTTCATTAAGTTCCTGCCTTGTATTATCTCCTGAGATAATGCTCAAATGGATCAAAGTTTGACCCAAACTAATTAACTGCACATGCTTCTTCCTTACCCCACTGTATTCTTCTCTATAATTCTGGAGCTATTGTCAACATCCCAAAGACAGATTTTAGGTGGTTAGACACTGATTTCTTCCAGATGGGACCACATTAAATGAATTTCTTTTCTGAGCTACTGTGTGTGTGTGTGTGTGTGTGTGTGTGTATGTGTGTGTGTGTGTGTGTGGTGTGAGAGAGAGCTTGAGAGATAAAGATAGAGAGTCTTTAACTAAAAATAATTAAGACTGATCAAAGCCTAAAGCATTTGAGTTGAAGTCAACATCTAGATAAAAAGTCAGGAGAAACAAATAAAGCATAATGATAAATGCAAATATATTCAAATTTCCAGATCCAAATTGCCAGAGCTTTAAAACTAGGTACACACTGTGCACCTGAACTTCAGTTTCTTACCTAGAAGATGTTGGAAATGAACTTTCCTTTAGAGCATCGGCACAAGGATATTCAGGAGTTTGGGTGAAGTGACTGACACAGTGTCTTGGCACTCTCAACGCAGCCCACCTACTGATCACTCGTTCCTTTCTTCCTTCCTCCATCTCTCAAATATGAGTTTTTTTCAAGTGTCAGGCAGTTCTAAAATCTCTATCCTCATGGGACTTCTATGTGTAGTAGGAAAGATACAAAATAAACAAAATTTCTTCTACCCTCGTTAGTACTATGGTAGAAGTGATAGAGGTTTTTGTTGATCTCTTTGCTATTTATAATCAAAGCAAAAGTACTCCACCAACTTTATTATGCTGAGCACTCACCTCTCATGAGCTCCTACATTCAAGCACAACTCAAAGGCAGCTAAAAATCCCTTTGTTTCACAGGGTTCATTGGGAGAATAAGTGAAACTATCTGAAGGATGTCACAAAGAAAGGTTTGAAGTATACAGGGAAAATGGGAGCTTTCAGTGTGTGCAGGTTTTAGTGAGAACATTGCTATAGGCAGAATCCTTATATTCTCCTAAATTTTATATATTGAAACCATAACCCCAAATGTGATGGTATTAAGAGATGGGCTTTTGGTAGTTTATGAGGTTATAAAGGTGGAGACCCCATGAATAGGATAAGCATTCTTATGAAAGAGCCCTCCAGAACTTCCTTCTAGTCTCTCATCCAGGGAGCATATGGCAGGAAGATGATGTCTGGGAACTAGGAAGTCAATCCTTATTTGACAGAATGCTCATCTTAATGAGGAATCATGAAAAGTTTACAGAATATAGGACTAACTTTCTCCATATCCCAAACTGATTTCTATGTTCTGGAACACCTACAAGTTTACAAAGATATTATTATTTAGACTGTTGTTAAGTAGTTGTACAACAGACTTTCCATTTAACAAAGAATATACCTTGATTAATGTCACCCTGTTCAACATTTTTACTTATCCCTCTCCTATCTACCCCTTCCTTCACTCTTCTTAATGTTGTAGGATATACATTGGATTCTTGACTGCATCGCCCCAACCTTTTCTCTTTATTTGTTATCTATTCCTTTTTTCTTGACTCCATTCTATTTGCCGTGTCCACATCCTGGTGCTGATTTTGTTGAACTTTTACTTTGCCTTTCTTAGGAATTACACTGTGTGAGTTTCCCTTGAATCTAATACTTTTCTGTTCATTAATACATTTGCACATCACTCAAGGAATTTATTCTTTATCAGGAATATTTAGCTTCTACTTATAAGGGAAAACATGCAACCTTTCTCTATCTGGCCCTGACTTTCTTCACTTACCAGAATTGTCCCCAATTCTTTCCACTTTTTTACAAAAAGTACAAAATCATTCTTTCTAATTGATAAGTACAATTCCATTGCATATATAGACCACCTTTTCTTCATCCATTCTTCCATCGAGAGGCCTCTGGGATGATTTCATACTTTGGCTATGGTAAACAGTACTGCAATAAACATGGTTGTGCTGCTGGCTTTCGTAAAGAAAGAGAAGGTACATTTTAAAGCAATGGACTTCACATACTTAGATATTACCCCCATCAAATAACTTTTCTGTTGACTTCTTAAATTTTTCTTTTAATATTTTTTATTCTGGGAAATAACGATATTAGGGGAGTCTTGGTTCAGGTTTACTATCAATCTGCATACAGAAGCAAAGAAGCTGGAGTAATGACACTTGCTGTGTACCCACGTGGTGTGTGGTACTTGACTTCCCCATAGTTCAGAAGACATCTATGTTACTAGGTTGTCATAGGCTGAGCATAATATTGTCCATGCTCGTTCTCAGCATTTCCTGCCATAAGGAAAATACAAATCTAAACAACATTGAGATTCTAGTGCATACCAGTAAGAATGGCCTTCATTAATGGAGGTTGGCAAGGATGTGCAGGACTGGCACCTTAATACATTGTTAGTGGGAATGTGTGTTAGTCCAACCAATAACACAGAGTTACCTTGTTATCCAGTTATATCACCTAATATCACTCTCGGGCATTTATCCCAAATACTGAATGTCAGGACACTACACAGGCACCTTCGTTACCCACGTGTATCACAGCACAGTTTGCAATAGCCACATTGTAGAAACTGTCCAGCTGCCCACAATGGTTGAATAAAACTAAAAGATGGATGGGAAAGTGGCTTTGCATATAACCATTAGGAAAAATGCAGTGTTGCCATTTTCAGGGAAATGGATGTACATGGAAAATACCATTCTGAGTGCAGTAGATCAAACCTAAAAAATAAAATATGCATTTTTTATGTGGAGAGAAAGTTACACTTAGAGGCATATGCTCACATACATGATTTAATTGAATATAGTATGTACAGAAGTGAAACTACATGGAGTATGCCTTTTGAACAATTAACAGTTTAACAAACAAAATACATATCAGAGAGGAGAAACTGGGGCAGAGTAGTGGGACTGAAACTGGAGCAGTCTAGTGAGACCCTGGGTATGGATGGATGAAAAAAGGAACAAGAATAGTTAATGTAAATACATGAAAAAGGCAGTAGGAAATATGGAATTAGTCTATGGGTGGGAGTCAGACAGGCTTGGGAGAAATGATGGGAGGAGTGACTGAACAGAAAGCTCTGGACACTTAGATGGTCATGTTAAATTTTTACCCTATTGTACAACTTTTTGAAATTCAAAAAATTATCTAAATGTAACAAAGTAGAATAAAATAAAATTATTCTAAATACAATATCTACAGGAAAATCTGTGGTGTAGGAATTTGAAGAGCAGGTACTGTGTTTACTGAAAAAATATTTTAGTTGATTTTTATTATTGAATATCTTTTTAGTTCAAGATTGGAAAAGTTTATGCTAAGACTAAAAGAATGAAAATGCAAATGAAACACAGAATAAATCCATAAAGGCATATAGTGCATCATTAGCTACAAAGGAATTCACAAGAATAAAGAGAAACCTTAGCAAACCTAGTGAAGCTAGCCAATAAGAAGGCAGCCTTATATAATGAGAAAATACAGCAAACTGCTTACAGAATACATTTGAAGACTGGGGCTTAACTAGAAAAATGAAAATAATACAATCTGGTTAATTAGAGTACATTACAGATGAGGCTAAAAATAGTCAAGTCTCACACGATCATCCTCAATTGAAAATAAACCATGCTCTAAAGAAGTTATGAAAGATGAGATGTACATGATACTATGTAAATGCCATTTTAAGATACTTTTAAAGGATGACAGTACAAGCAGTCTGTGATTAAAAAAACAGTTATATCTTAATCAAAAATTTGATTAAATATTAGCCCTGAACATTTTTTTCCTCCTTCCTTTCTTTCTTGGCCAGTGATAATTTCAAACTCAATGCTTGCTTGGCACTTTTTCACTTAAGCAGTGTCCCCAGCTTGATATTTTGCTGGTTGTTTTTGGAGATGGAGTCTCTTGGACTTTTTGTTGGTGCAGTATGGCTTTGAATCACTTTCCTCCAGATCTCTCTTTTTGAGTAGCTAGAATTATACACATCAGCTACCTTCACCAGGCTTACTTTTAATCCGTATTCTGATATTTGTGATTATAGACACAGCAGCAAACCTTCCTGGATGAATTTCTACTTTAAAAGAAATGAATTTGAAACTTTTTGCTTTCAGTCATGGGGCTTGAACTTGGGACCTGGGCGCTTCCCCTGATTCAAGTGCTGATAGAGTGCTCAAAACTAGCGCTCTATCACTTTGAGTCAAGGCTCCACTTCTGCGTTTCTGGTGGTTAATTGGAAGTGAGTCTCATGGGCTCTTGATATTTGCATTTCTTTGCCTGGCCTGACATAATGATCTATAGCATATGTGCCATATCTGTATCTATACTATTTCTCTCTCATATATATAAATATACATCTATAAATACATATGAATTTCCAAGTGACAAAATTTTATTTTCTTTAAGGCTGGGTAGTATTCCACTGTGTATATGTAGTACATCTTCTTTATGCATTCTTCAACTGCTATTTCAGTTGTTTCCATTTCTTTGCTATTCTGCATAGAACTATAACCAATGTAGCAGGACAAGTGTGTCTTGGACATATTGATTTGGATAAATAGCTAGTAATGAATTGATGGATAATTCAGCAATTCTGTTTTAAGTTTTGGAGGAATTCGATAGTTTTCTATAATGGCTGTGCAAATTCTCATTCCTACTGGTAGCATACCATGATTCCTTTTTCCACATCCTCACCAGCACTTGTTTTATAACAGTCCTTTTTCCTTAGATGACTTGATATATCACTAAGATTTTGATTTACATTTGTCCAATGTATACCTATTTCTTTTTCCACTTCTATTTATTTTTTTTAAACCAGCTTCAAATCCTCCTTCCTATGACAACAAGAGTACTCCTTGTAATTATTACCAAGCATGGGTAAAGCTTTGGAAAGAAGTGTATGGAAATCTTGAAGACATGGAGGGTTATTTTTCAGTAAAGAGCTTAGCTTCTTACTTGTGTTTATTCCGAAAGCCGCTTGGACTCTGTGGGAAGTTGTTGTTGTTGTTGTTGTTGTTTTGCCAGTAGATGGGGAATGAGGCTCTGAGGGTGCACATATTTTCTACTGGCTTACACATGTGTGGTCTGGAAGAGTGTTCTTTTTGCAACAGCATCATCCTATTTCTTTTTAATTTTTTAATTTTAGTACATTCATTTTTGTTTTTTTTTCAAATTTTTTATTGTGATTAAGTGGTTACAAAATTTCCCAAATTTCACAGTATTGTGGGATAGTGATGCTCAGTTAAAGTCACAAACACATTCTAACTTTCCTAGAGCAAATCTGGTTGAATCACTACTAATAATCCCCATGCTGCTGCTCACATGTATAGTATATATGTGTACACCAGAGGGGAACTAGGAAAAGGACACAGAACTGGATGGAATCAGGGAAAACATACAACAGCGGGACCCATCAGCTGCGCTGGACATTGACCAAAATGAACTAAACAACTCAATGGCAGCGTTGGGAGGGAGGGAACAAGTGGGAAAGAGGGAACAGCTGACGCTATGCAAAACAAAAGAAATGTACATATCACCCAATGTGGAGGAAATAACTGTATCGCAAAGCTCATAGAACTCATAAATGTCATCCTATTTCTTATAGGGAACACCCTCTTCACTTCTAATAAAAGATTTATTTTTAACTTAACTCCCTCCAATCAAGAAAAAAACTAAAATGCGATTGATTTTTATACAGTGGCTTGGCCCAGGTGTTCATATCTTTGAACAAACCTGAGCCTACCACCAAAATCCAGTGGGTGTTATGCAAACGTATACAAATATATGAACTACAATATGGAAGACTCAAGGGAGAACTCAAACAGTGTAATTCTGTAGAAAGGCAGGAAGCATGTACTTGGCAGAGGTAGGGTGGGGTCAAGGGGAAAGGGGTTGATGAATGAAGAAGAGAAAGGCAGGAGGGAGAAGACTGAAGTCAAGAATTCAATGCATATCCAACAAAGTTAAGAAAAGTGAAGGAAGTGGTGGGTTGGGATCAAGATGCACTGTTCTCATAAACTGCTTTCTTACATGGCAATTCCTGAGTACACCAAAGATGATGATGATGATGATGATGATGATGCTAATGATAATGATGATGACGATATTAGTAATAAAAATAGAAATAAAAATATCTTTGCTACTAATTTTTGCAGGGGTGCTTTTATAGGCAAGACTTTTGATCAAGGGAAAAAATAAATATAGGACCCACGTAAATCCATCTAAATAAGTGAGAATTGTAGCCCTGACAGGCAGAAAAAAATGTACAAAGATTTCAGAGTAGGACCAGACAAATTGTGTCTTGATAAGTGGATATAAACCAGTGCAAAGCCCCCAGTACATTGACTTTATTACTAAATTAGTCTAAATCAGTGTCAAGAGGACCTGAGATGTAAGACTGCTTTTAGTGGACGTGGCCTCAGACAACATTTCTGTATTCCTCTATGTGATAAAAAACACAGCTCTTGGCATGTCTAATATCAGGTCCCTGTGGAAATTGTTGTTTGAAGTCTGTCCCTAATTGTCTTGATAACTAAGTAATGACAAACTTGCCTTGCAGAGAACATGTCTCCTTTTTTTGCCCAGGATCACATCTAATCCTAGCATGATATATCTACATCATAGTCAATTCAGTTTCCAAATTTAACATGCCTTCACCTGAACCCTGGCCTCTTCTCCTTTCTTCTCCACTCCATCCCATCAGGATCTCAGAGCAAACATCATTTACTAATGGATTGGAATCTTTCTGTACATTCGTTGTGTTTCCTTTCTCCTCTGTCCAGAATCTGAGAGATTCTCTCCACCTGTATAATTCTGAATATAGGGCCAGGAGAACCTGGCCAACTCAGATCTTTTCCCCTCTGACAGCAGTCTTCCTTTCTTGATTTTCCGTATGGACCAAACTTGGTGTGGCCGCCTCACAGGTCAGCTTCATGTCCTTCCCAGGATTTTGCCCTCACCCAGATAACCCAACAACAAACATCATTACCTCCTCCAAATGGTGACCACGTTTTCCTTTTCTTCTGAAAGTCCTTTCTTATAGTTAGAAACTGTCTACCAATGCTTCCTTCTCCATCTGTTTCTGAATGTCACAAATTTCCATTATTTCTTTTTGTTTTTCTCTCTGAATGTTTACTCTCCTTGTGTTCAACCTTGGGAAATGGAAATACACCGAGGGGACAAAGACAGACTCAGGAGTGGAGGCAGAACACTGGGACATCCCCCACCTTTTTTTTTTTTTTGCTATTTGACAAGTAGCATCTCATGTTGCTCTGCACATAGTAGGCCCAAATGGTAGAGACTGGTGTTAGCATCTCATATGTTTGACTCATTGTATGCCCTACAGATTGTATGAAATGATTAATGCATGAATAAAAAGTTTAACCACAGAAAATTATATACAATTATAGACTTACTTTAGATTATGATGGAGTGAATTATAACTCATAGTGTTAATATTTTTATACTGTTTCAAAATAACTTGAGCTTACTTGACATTTTAATCACCTATATCTTAGGAGAATTTCGGCATCTTAAAATATAATTTGACATAATAGGATATCCAACAGCTTAGATTGATTTTCATTTAACATGTGAACTGAAAAATTTGATTTTTCTATCATTCCAAGCTTGAGTAATCTAAAGGAATTTTATTGTATATGTGGAAAGCATTATAACCTACGTACACTATTAGTTATTAGATTTATGGGAGTTAGTTAAGTAAGTGGGAACCTTAGCTTATTATAAAACTGGAAGACTGAAAAACAAAAAATGAGTACATCAAATTAATAATAAAGCTTAACATATTTGATGAGTGTTCAGTTTGAAACTTCACTTCAGAGCTTGTGACTTTTTTCTGTATTTATAAGTGCAAAAAAGAAGAACTGTAAATGAAATGTGAAAGCACAAGAGGAAGATAAATTTAAGTTTGCAATATTGATGTATTGCATACTAAGTCCACAGTCAGTTTTCAATCTTCTTTCTGTACCTACAATGAAGCTTTAAGAAGATCAACAATTATTACAATGGTGAACATTTAGGCTTCAGTAGAATGATGTTCCTTCCTTCCTGCCTGCCTGCCTTCCTGTTTTTCCTCCCTCCCTCCCTCCCTCCCTCCCTCCCTCCCTCCTTCCTTCATCCCTTCCTTCCTTCCTTCCTTCCTCCCTCCCTTCCTCGCTCTCTTTCTTTCTTTCTTTCTG
Organism: Dipodomys ordii; assembly: GCF_000151885.1. Taxonomy (NCBI): domain Eukaryota; kingdom Metazoa; phylum Chordata; class Mammalia; order Rodentia; family Heteromyidae; genus Dipodomys; species Dipodomys ordii. The sequence continues at coordinate 8,451,403 of NW_012267298.1, forward strand.
CCAGTTTTCATTAGTAGAGTAAATTCAGTTAATATTACAACAAATTCATTGTAAGAATACTGATGACTATGATGACTATATTATTGTACAACACACATAGATAGATGATAGATAAATTATATAGATAGAGACAGATAGATATGGTTACTATCTTTATAAGAAGAGAAAGAAAACATAAAATATAGCTCATACTCTGTCTCTGCCTCTGTCTATCCCTCTATGATCTTTCCTGAAGAAAGGCTCTACAAGATGATATGGAGAAAGCACCATCTGCCATTCAAAAAGAGAGTGCTGCCCAGACACCAACTCTAACCGCACTTTGATTGCAGACTTCTATCCTCCAGAAATATAAGAAAGTAATTGAAGCACCCAGGTTAGGACATGCTTTAAGACACCTCAAGTTGACTAACATACTAACTCTGTTTTCCACAGCCCAATCCACTTTTTCCAAATCAGCTTAAGGAGCAGGTCCATTCAGAATCCTTGATTGATGTGCACCCCCCACCCCTTGTTGCTTATCCATTCAGAAACCTTAATTGTTACTGCGCTTCCCCCTTCCCCTTGGTTATCACTGGGAAGGACAATGTAGGAGTCCAGAGCCAGTGTGGCCATTTCCAGTCATGGTTTTAGGGAGGAATATCCAGGGTTCAAGATTCTTCTTCTTCCTATTCAGAGAACTTCGCAGAATCAGGATAGCATGGAACCTTGACATTCTTTCTTAGTAGTCCTTTCAAAGCCCCATCTGTTACCTCATCTAAAATTAAAAGCAGAAGTTTGGGTTAAATTAGAAGATGGACAGGCAAGGCCCCTCGTTGAACCCCACAGGCAGAGTAGAGCGGGCTGTGTGTGGCTGGAACTGTTATTTCATCAGAAAGGGAGGGGCAGATGCAGAGGCCTGCTGATAAAAACCGATTTCTTACTTCTTTATGGCTCTCATAATCTCAGGGTGCAGCCAGCTTTTATATAACAGTGCTTTACGGAACCTTGGCAAAACTTACCCGCCACAGACTGCAAATAAGATTTGTCAGAAATATTTTTATGTTTTGCAAGAATTTGTCCAAGGCCAATAAACAGAAAATTATTCACCCACTTTTTTTTTTCTACAAGAACCATGTTCTTTCCTGCCTGGGCTCTTGCCCTATTTCCTTTGTTTGAAATCTCTCCCCGCATTGTTCTACCTCTGCTTTAGCTCACACACCTCCAGGCCAACTTTATTATGGCTGCAGCTGCTTCATTCCTCTGTGGTATGAACATTCCTGGATATTATAAAGTATTGGATGTGCTTGTTCAAGTTGCAATTCCTGAGGAAGACTGGGACATTTACAGTTTGTGCATTGTATTACAGCCCCTACAATAATTCATAGCATTCAAAGAAGTGACTTTGTGGTGCATTCTCAAGGGGCAAATTAATGCCTGGGACATAGGTTTAATGACCTTCTCTCTACAGTTCTCCTCAGCAGCAGAACTCAGACTACTGCTTGTTTCTCTCCATTTGCCCTGCGAAGGTATATTCCTGAGCCTCACTAAAAAAATAATAATAAAGAAGAAGAAGAACCATGGACTTCAGAGGATCTTCCATTTTCTCCTGACAAACAGGCTTGTAAGATAAGTGTTCCCATTAATGCAATAGAGGAGGCCTCACCAGCCAAGTGCACAGAGGCTAAGCGATTCGGCCAAGTTCAAAGAGGGTTATCGGTGTGGGGCTGCCTCTGACCCAGGTTCATGGAGCATCTCTGCTGATGGATGGCCTGGTGGAATCTCAGCTGCGTTGGTACTTCCTGGAAGATGCTAATTCAGTCTAAATAAACGTGCTTGGGAAGGGCACTTCCCATTGGTGCTGCTGTAGCTCTTCAGTCCATGCCACAGCCACTGATCATGTTTCCATAATACCAGTGGCAGTACTTAATAAGAAGTATCTATGGACCCGTAGATGTCCGAGAATGAGAAGGAGGATCCTATACATAGAAAATAAAAGGCTCTGAAACACTAGCTGCAGACAGGCTCCTCACCCACATAGCTTTTCACAGCTCACAATGCAATGTTAGGTCCACATCTCATCTGTTTCTCAGTTCCTCCTTGAAATCTATGAGAAAGGTAGGGTGGAGAAAAGATGATTTCCATCTTACAGATGAGAAAGTGGAGGGCAGGAATGTCTCAGGAGGTTTCAGACAGCTGAGGTTTCCATAGCAAAATGTCACATGTGGCTTTTGAGAGTATTTCCATTGTGCTAGCTTGACTATTATCAAAGTGCGAGAAAAATGGATTATTATCATAAGATAAAAAGTGGGACAGGGCCATAGCTTTATCATTTTGAAAAAATAGTAATTAATTAGATCCCGCCATCACTTTAAGGAGCTCATAATTCAAACATCTAGAGCTGCATTTTCCTATCTGGTAGACATACATAGACATTGAGGGCTAGAAAGTGGGATAGTTCAAACAGAGATAATATATGGTTGAAGTTATCACTAGATTTCAAATATTTACTAAGATGAGAAGAACATAATATATTCCATTAATAATTTCTCATAAAATATTAAAAGGGCCATATTTGAGTAGACCGAGTTGAATAAAATGTATTAGTCAAGTTTACATGTTACTTTTTAATTTTTAAAAATATGACTAAAAAATTAAAATTAATATGTTGCAGTAGAGTAGACAATATGATCTTTTCTTTACCCATCTCCAGGGTGACATCTTTGAAACCAGAGGCAGAATAACAAGAGGGAAGTTCATACATTGTCTCGACTGATGAGCCACTGCAGAGATGAGCAACTAACACGTCTGGAAGCTGGAAATGTCAGTACTTGTGGAAGAAAGAAGTCATGACAAATACAGGAACCTGTGTTTTTCTTATATCAACAAAGCATTTAATTTTATGACACCAGAACCTGGTTGCAAATAGGTATTGGTACGATGTTTTCTTTTGTTCTCTCTTTTTCTACCCAATACTTACCAAGCTAAATGCATGTAATAGTAACTTTTGTCTTTATCATTATGTCCTTTGAACTATTCCATGATAAATGTACTGTTTACTAATTTTTCTTTATTATATCTGCTGTCAAATCAATTTTAAGTCCTATAGCTTAATGAAGTACATTAAATAAAATCCTCAACAGTTCCCTATAAACTTTCCAAAGTTGCTATCATGAGATTCTAAAAGGGACATGAACAGCATTTACTGCAATCATTTTTGTTTCACAAATCAGGAAACAAGATACTGTTGAAGAACCAGAATACATGGAATCATTACAGAACGATGTTATTTGTTAATTCATTAATCATACATTCTTACTGACATGAAAATGTTCATAATGAGCATCAAATAATAAATTTAAACATTAAAACAATTTTAAAACTCAAATTTTGTACAAGGAATACGGGCAGTGATTTTAAAAGATCTTTAATTTTGACTATTATTCATTAAAATGTAATGATAAATTTATGTCTATGACATATTTGTAACTCTCTGTAAATAGGAATGATGAATTTGTGTCACCAGTACTTTGCTGAGCTAAGCTGCTGCTATGGCTTAAGTTGGCCTTCCTAATATAGTGTGTTGGAAATCCAGTGCTTAATGCAATGTTGAGAGGTGGGTCCTTTAAATAAGGCAATTGGGCCTGGTGCTGGTGGTGCACACCTATAACCCCAGCTACTCAGGAGTCAGAGATTTGAGGATCATGATTCAAAGCCAGCCAAGACAGGATAGGCCATGAGACTCTAATCTCCAAGTTACTACAAAAAAAAGCCCCAAAATGGAGCTGTAGCTCAAAATGGTAGAGCGATAAACTTGAGCCCAAAAGTTTAGGGATGATTTCCAGGCTCTGAGCTAAAAAAAAAAATGAAACAGGAAAAAATAAAACGTTAATATGTCCAAGGGAAAAATGAACTAATGTTATTAAAGGAGTAGTTCACTGTGACACAAGTGGGTATCTGAAAAAGGACGAGTTTATCTCCTTTCTTCTCTCCTGTCTACATTCCCTTTTGCTTTTTCTTCTTCCTATGATAGCTTGATGCAACAAGAAGGCCCTCTAAGGTGTGAGCCCTCTAGTCCTGGATTTCCTGTTCTCCAGAACTGTAACACATAAACGTTGCTTGATGAATTAGCTATTTTCAGATAGTTTGATATAGCAGCCCAAGGTGAACTTGGAAAGCTTCATATTAACATGGAGCAATGATAGAGATCATTTGACTTGAAGCATTTGGTCAATATATAACAGACCTTGTTTTCCCCGCTGTTCTCTTGCTTTTATTGGTTCTCTCTTCTGTCACTCATCCCCTTTTTATATCCTTCTTGTCAATCTGCCTCATTCTTAGGAAAAGGGTTATATGACATTGAGCTCATACAATGAAAACAAAACCTCCAATAATTTTGTTATCATCTATCAAGTGACTAATTAAACAGATGCTAGAATTCAAACTTTGGAAAATACTCAGTTTTACAAATTCACAAAAAGGATATTCAGTATTGAGGTCAATAAATTCTGCTCTAAAAAGGAAATGATGCCAGGTCCAAAGAAACATAGGTCTCATGGGTTCCCTTATTTGCAATAACTAGTATATGTCTGAGTCAAGCAGAAAAGCTCAGATAAGTTGATGTCAGGTGAAATGAACCCCAAGATAAGGACTCAAATGTTTTTTCTTTCTTGGTATTGTTTCTAACACATTTATAAGATGATTTCTTTGTTGCTTTGGTATGTCCCTCCCCCATGGTATAACCCCTGTTTTTGCTGTATTTGATGTTGATATAATTTGTGGAGGGGAAGGGAAAAAAGAAATTGTTTAAATCGGGATACAGGTGGACCCATGGCAACAATGAGGTGTACAAGACGTTATGTCAAAAAAACGAATTTTACAACTTTGGCACAGGGGGGTGGGGAGGTGGGTGGGGGAGATGGAAAGGGAAGGGAAGGAGAAACAAAGGAGGAGGCAACAATGCTTGATAAGAAATGTACTCATTACCTTGCCCATGTAATTGTAACCCCTCTGTATGGTATTTTCACAATAAAAAAAACAAAAAAATAAAGAAAAAGAAATGATGCCTTAAAAGATGACTTAATATTAGCAAAATTTGTTTTTAAAAAGTTCTGTTATACCATATAGTACCTGGGTGACTTCCAATTCCATGTAAATAGGCAAATAATGTAAAAAATATGTTTAATAAAGGAAAATGGCTGATGATGTTCCTCAAATAGATCACTCAGGGTTGCCAGTAGCCCAGTGTTGAATGACATAAATAAATACTTATGATTTGATGGGCCTAACACCTGTAGAGAGGTGATTCAGAAGTGTGTGTCCATTTGCACACATAGGTACACATCTGTTTGGAGTACTCAATCGAACATTTCTCCTTTTCCCCCGAGTAACCGCACAATCTTTCTGTATTTACATGAACTGATTCTTTTCACATACTCCACAGAGGGCTTGGTGTCAAGCTCTACTCTTCCTCTTATGTTTTTTTCTCGAGGATGCATTGCTAATTCCAATTTTTGACAATGCTAGTTTTACGTTTCTTATCACTCCCTAATTAACCATCTTTCTTTTCTCCACACACTTTTATCCCACATTTCTTGGTCTAAAAGATTCCATTAAGTGAGAAAATGGGTGCTTTGAAGTGACAGCAAGATGTTGGTTCTGACAACCTATATGTTCCTCAAGATTTTCAGTCCTTTCTCTTCCCTTTGGTCACATCCTCCAGGACATCTTTCAAGTTACTTTTGTAGGCAATTGTTCCTCCGTTTCTGTGCTGTTAGTTTCATCATCTTAGACAGTGGGCTAGTACCTTAAATGAATCTTGATTATAGAATTTAAATTACTGCTATATAAGGTCATCAATGTTGATACATGAATGACAATGACATTGGAACCCTTTCCTAGACTTCACCTTCACAGTCGAATTTTAATCATACCCATTGTTGTTTTTCCTTCCTCTGCCTTGACCTAACTTTTAGTGCTTTTCTTATTCTGCCCTTTGGTGGTGGTGTTGTTTGCACATTTATTTTCCACTAAACTTTCTGTTCCTTAGACGGAAATCTTAGAGACAACAGCTTAGAACGGACAAACAGCAAAAGTGAAAACTCAAAGGTGCTCAGCCTACGTGAATCTGATTCCTGATTCTCAGGACAACACCAGGAGCTTTCTTCCACTTTCCTAGTTCACTATCATCTCCTGCTTTACTGGGAAAAAGGAAGGTCCTTTTTGTTCTCATTCCCCTCTGATCCAGAGGATTTGTAAGTAATGCATCCTACTTTCTGGAACTTTCTTACCATTCTCTTTGCCATCGAGTTCTTACTGACTGCTAACATGTAAATAATGAAAACTTCTACTTAACTTTGTCTGTAGGATAATCAATCCAGTGTACTTCTGCCTTAACCAATATACTTCGAGTAAACTGATAATGATATTCACCATTGGGGTTTGAGTATGTATTGACCTTGTTTGTGAAAAGTTCCTATTCCTAGGTCTGAACTATGAGAATAAGGTAAGCACATCATGTCAAGAAGTTTTACAATATAGTGTTTTCTCCCAGAGACCCTCTTTAAATTTTCTTTACATACTCCAATCACTTATTGTCTAGCTGTGACCCAAAAGAAAATTTGTTGTCTCCTAATAAAATCCTAAGAACCTCATATCAACTTGAGTTACAAGAAATGGACAAATATAATTGATGTTAGGTGTGTATAATGAATTCTTCTTCATATGTTAAATGTGGAAAGCATAAGAATATTGGCAGGAAGGACTAGAAGAAACAAGAATATGGAAAAATACAAGACTCCTCTCCAAACTCTTTCAGAGTTACAGTTAGTGAGCTATTATGAGGTTCTTGAGTGGTAGCAAGGTTTTCATATAAGTTTACAGGCAAAAATAACTGAAGGCAGAGAACAACTGCTTGTTGGACTGTAGACAGTGAGATAACCTAGTAAAGAGCAGAAGTGTAATAAACCATAATTATGAAGACAGAAAGAAAACACAAAATTATTTTAGCACATATAGAGGATCTCAATGTAGATGATATTATTGCCAAGAAGTTCAACCAATAAAATGTGAAGAAGACAAAGATTAGAATGGAGGATAAAGTAAAAATTTTTTTTTAAAAAAAGGAAGATAAGAGTGGCAAGGCAAGAAGAAAGAGAAAGATAGGAGAAGAAAAGCAATCATCTCAGCAGAAAAGGCAAACTTTCCCTAAGAAGAAAGAAACCGAAAACAGGACAAATGTTTAATGTCTCATTCCCAAATAAGACCAGGAGTCTGAGACATATATAGCACCATTGGTGGTTTGAGGCCAATTTGCATCAATTTTCTCAAGCTTGCTAAAATATTTGTGTTGTTCATTGCTATTTTTTTAATGGCTAAGTTAATTTGTCCATTAGCAGCTGTTTCCTCTTTTTTAGGACAGGCAGCAAAAAAAAAAGGACAAGAAAAGAAAGCAAGTGAAAATAATCTTTTCATCCTACAACTTTGTTGGCTGTGGTTCTAAGGAGTCAAGGAAATGTGTGTGACCTTCAGCACAGTGCTATACCAGGTAATCAATGGTGCTGGGGAAGGGCATCACAAGGTCATAAGTTCAGTGTATTCATAACGTCATACTAAAGTCCTGAGTAGCAAGTGTAGCTGTGTTGCTGTCACTGGCATCTTCAGTGTTTATGCTATTCATTACTATGTCAGATTTATCATGGTGCCTTCCATTTGAATTCCCCTGCTGATCAGTAAATCTGAGAATTTCATCCTATTTTTGGCCATTAGTAAATGCCATGGTGAAGCATCCATTTTTTCCCTATTTTTATTTGGAATATACATCTTCAGATTAAATTCCCAGTCTTACCTTGCTGGATGGAAATTTTTAATTGGATGTGTTAGTTAAAACATTTATTTTTGCCTTTTCTTTTTTTAATCCCAAAACAAAAACCAAATTTACTCAGCAGACATGTTAATTGAGAAATCCTACAAATCAGGATCATTACAATTTCAGACACTCTGTTGTGAAGTGTACGTCAATAACTACACCTGGAAATTCAACAAAGCATTGAATTGGTTTAGGTGTGGGTGCCTTACTAAAAAGCCATCAAGTTTCACAAGGGGAAGAGTCACATTTTAAAAATGGTTTCACTCACAGAAAAGAGCTGGCAGTGAGGAAGAGCTGGCAGGTGAGGAGCAGCCAAGGCTCAGGCCCATGACGCCAGAAAGGAGCAGAAAGGAGTCCAGTGCTTCCATGCAGCTCCACTGCATTTTCTCCATTTCTTTATCATCTTTAAGTAGTTACAAAGGACTTGTCATTGAACAAAGCAGATTATGAATACAATATATCTTGATTAATGTCACCTTTTCAATATTCTCACCCATCTTTTGCAACATACCCCTTCCCTCATTTTTCTTAATTTTGTAAGATATACATTGAATTCATTTTCTTTTGCATTTTTATTGTTAGAAAGGTGATATACCGAGGATGGTTGTGGTTTTATGTCAGATAAAGAGCACAGTTCTTTGTGAACAATGTCACCCCTTCTCTCACTCTCTCCCAGTTTTTCCCTCCTGTCCCCACCCACAAGTTGTTTAATTCATTTTCAACATGGTGTGTAATGAGTTCCCCTGCTGCATTTGTCAATTCTTGACTGTATGCCCCCTATTCTCCTTCTCATTGACCAATTCAATTCCCCTTGACTCTACCTTACCCCTTTGAAGTACCTTCTTCCTGGTGTTTACTTTGTTGAACTTTGATTTTGCCTTCCTAAGGAATTACGCTATTTTGATTCTCCTTTGATTCCACCATATTTCAGTAAATGCACTTGTATACCCATTGGATAACACCCAACTCACTCACTTTCAAGTTATAAGCTAAATCTAGCTTTTACATATAAGGGAACACATGCATCCTTTCTCTCTCTGATCTTGACTTACTTCACTTAACATGACTTCTCCAGGTCTTTCTATTTCTTTACAAACAGTACAATGCCATATTTTCTAATGGATAAGTAAGATTCCATTGTGCATACTACATACCACATTTTCTTTACATATTGTAGATTGCCTTCTATTCTCCACCTATAACTTTAGGAGGCACCTAGAAGAGAGGACAGATAGTTTTGGTCATTTTTATTAAAGTAATAATTTATAATAGTAAAACGATTACAATGGGCCCTGTGTTGTGATCATGAATTTTATTCTCCTCTGCTCTGCAGTGCAGCTTGCATGTTTTTCTGATGTTTGACTTTCAAGGAGGCAGAATTCTTTATATAGTCCCCAAGTTCTGCCAACTTGAGCACTTGGCAGGGAGAAAGAAGGAAGGGAGTGGAGCTTATCTCTTAACTTCCTCCCATACTCTTGGCATGCCTGAGGCACTCTGGGCTCCGGCAGCCTCTCTGGCATGGGTCCAGCATCACTGACAGTGGTTCCGGGCTCACCAGCATCCCTGCAACTCCCAAGATTCTATTCGGAACCAGTGGCATGGAACCATGGGCAGCAACAGCACCGTGGCCTCTGCTACTGGCAGATCAGCCCTAGGTGAGGGATTCCAGGCTCAGGCAGGGGGTATTCAAGGGCTCTGGTTTCATTCCCTGATCAGATTGTGGATCTTTAATTTATTCTGAAATTGAGTGAGCATGAGAGATGAACATGCTTGCTCTGATGACGCCTGCTTTGAAACAAGTAGGAAGTGAATCAGAACAAAGGAACCATGACAACAGTGAGTGGACCTCTTTACACAGACGGCTTGTCACTGATGAATCACAGGAAGGCGTCAGGACGCAGCACACGGCCACACCGGCGGCATGCTGTTTCTCTTTCCCAGAGGCTCTTATGCACAATTTGAGTTACAACCACAGACGTGTGTCATTTCTCAGATTTGGTTCATCCTTGAAGTGTGATTATACCCATCTCACCCCCCGGGCTGCAATGGTCTCTGGTGGGAAGCACATCTCTCTCCACGGCCTGGCTCTCTGGGAGCCTCTTCCGCAGGGCCGTCCCCTCTCCCCACACTGACGTCTTGCGCATCTCCTGTCATGCACGGCGGTCCTTCCGAACCTCTGCAGGGGAGAACGCTGAGATGAGAAACGATAACGCTTCAGAAGAGCAAGTCAAAAGCTCTGGCAGGAAATATTAACCATGGGCAAACTCAGAGTTGAGTAGAATAGGAGGGCTCTGCGTTGATCATTGAAAGAGAAGAAACCTAAAATGGTGCTGTGACTTCCCCATGGATAAATACCAAAACAGAGCAGGTAAAAATGACATCTTAACCTTTGGAATAGAACAGAACAGTATATCTATTATCACTCAGTACGTACTTATTTGGGTAATTTTAAGGTAGAAATTAGTCCAATCTTAGATGATCTCAGTTATAAATTATGTATCCCTAAAGGATAATAATAATAATCTCAAAACTTTAATGAGAGAATGAAAATGAAACATGCTCCTAAATTATTACATGATAACATTGGATCTTCCTGATTCATTCACTTGAGGACTTCTGTTGGCATGATTCATGATTTTGTGACTTGTTCTGGAAGTGACACGGACACACAGTCACTGTATTTTTTCACTCATATGTTATTTTTGGTGTCCTTGTCAATTAAAACCTGTCAAAGAACAGTGAAAGATGGGTAAAATAATGACATTTGATGTTTTTCCTTCATTCCTGGAGGACAGACCACAAGCCAGGTTCACTGCCTGAGATAGCGTGAATGTCTCCAGAGAAGGTAGCAAGTACACTAAATGCAAGAGAAATCTTGATGTTGAGCTGCCTCATTCAAATCACATAACCTTCTATAGTGTAAGTATGGCTGCATGTTTTGTTTTAAAAACATAAACACATCAAAGCTTATCAGACTTCAATAAACTGCTGCAGAGGACCTGGTGCCATTAAGCCAGAATCCCGAATACAGGGGAGATTGAAAAGGACCCAAATATAAAGGTCAGGATGCCAGGGAAGACATTGGTGATGTTGCCCTTGGTTAATCCCATCTTCTACTACAAGTCCTCTTCCCTCTCCACGATTCAGCTGCACTGGACAGTCCTGTCTCCTCTGGGTTTGCATAGAATGGAGCTTGATGAGCTTCCTTCTGCTCCCTGCCTGCAACTTTTATTCTCCCAATTTCTTGGTTCTTGTCTCCCTGGTAGATGGATGTTGATACTCCCTCCCCCAGCACGCATCCATTTTTCCCTCCTCTGCCATCTTCTGATGATACCATTTATAACCATTATTTCAAAAGCTAGAAATGTAGCCAGGCAAAGGTGGCTTGTGTTTGATAATCCTAGCCACTTAGGAAGCTGAGAGCAGAAACAGCACCATTCAAGGCAGCCTGGGGTAAAACAAACAACTCCTGAAGGCTTTTTCTCAACCGAAGCGTGGGTGCAATTGTACCTCCACCGATCGTGCCAAACAGTGTGGGAAACTGAGGTGGCCAGGTAATGGTGCCAGGCCAGTCCTGGCAAAAAAAGTCCACAGGATTCCATTTCCACAGAGGGAGACTGCGCATCCAGAGAAGACAGGAAGCCTGAAAATGGACGAATCACAAATCAGGTGGGCCCACATGGGAAGCAAATCATACATTAAAAATACCCAGTGAACAGTCATGCATGTGGGAGAGGTAGGTTAGCGGTATTGCACTAGCCTAAAAGAGCAGGCCCTGAGCTCAAACCAATAGATATGCCAGCAAAGGGTGAGCCCGAGCCCATGCTTCAGACAAGACTCTTCTTCCAGTGTTCCCACTCATAGAGCTTACTTATTATCCCCTTGTGAACCAGGATGTACTCATACTTAACATTCAAATACGAGCTCCTGGCATTTTGCTTTCCAGCTTTCCTTTCTTTAATCATTGCTTTTACGCTTAATAGAAATTATATTTTACTGGCTACTCAGAGTGAATCCTTAGAGCCTTTTAGCTTCTGTTTTCTCAGATGGCCTTTCTCTCACCTATTAGCAAACAATATTGGTTGTATTCAAAGTATGCCCAGAATTTGAGCATTCTCCACCACCTACCACCACCTAACAGCTCTGGTATACAATAGCTCCTCTCTATGTTTGGAGGCAGCCTGGATAAGCTCTCCTTAGGGATCACTGCCTCAACTGTAGACTACACTCAGTACAAAACAATCAGATGAAATAGACCTGACCTTGTAGTTTCCTGCTTATGAACCAATAAATAAAGTAATAGATTTCTATTACATTCAGCAAAAAAATGCTGAGAGACAATAGGCACATTAGAGAGCTTTGTAAATTTCTCTCAATTTTTCTGTAGGCTTACACCTGCTGAAGAATAGCAAAATCTGCACAATTTGCCTCTCACTTTCATATCAGGAGTACTCTCCCCTTCTGTGGGATCCAACGATACTATGTCTTTGCTGATTTGTAAGTGTATGCAGAGCAGTCCCATAACTACACTCTTGAGATTGTGTTTCAGACATTCTGCAGACTTTGTACTTCATATATCCACAATGAACACTGATCCCAGACATTTTAACAAATCATTATAATTTTGGTTGTACCTTAGTTTGAAGTCAATGTTTCATGTTCCTCACTTGAGACACTGCTCTAGCCTTGATTTTGCTGGTCATTCTGGAGATGGAGTCTGGTGAGTTTTCTTTTCCAGTCTCTCCTGGAACCATAATCCTAAGGTAACATCCTCTTGCACAATTGAGATTACAGGACATGATCCACTAGGGCCTGGATACAATTATTGATTGGCTAATAATTAATTATGGAGCGGGGCACTGGTGGCTCACACCTATAATCCTAGCTACTCAGGAGGCTGAGATTTGAGTATCGTGGTTCAAAGCCAGCCTGGGCAGGAAAGACCGTGAGACTCCTATCTCCAATAAACCACTAGAAAACTGGAAGTGGCGCTGTAGCTCAAGTGCTAGAGCACTCTCCTTGAGCCGAAGAGCTGAGGGACAGCGCGTAGGCCTAGAGTTCAAGCCCCATGACCAACAAAAAAAAATTAATTATGGAGACATATGCTGACGTAAGGCTAAAATAATAGGAAAACTCAAGATTAGGCAACAAGAGTTAGGAAATGGTATCGAAGTCAAAGACTGAACTTGTGTATCATGGAAGCTTGCCTGTTATGAATTCAAGCTAACCCTCTCTGTTGCTATTACTTGATTTCCCTCGGCAAAAATGTGGAGTAAAATAATTTTAAATTGAGTGTGAGTAAGTTATATATTACATACAGTATATTTTACTTGCAGGCTGGGTCACTATGAATTAATAAATCAAAATTTCCCTTTGCAGGAAGGATGCTTCCATATCTTGCAAAGCTACTCACTCATCTTCTGAGCCAGGCAAGCTGCTGGTATAGTTGCTGAGTAAAAGCAATGAATCTTGAAAGCAGCTGGGGGAGAGAGAAGAAAATGATGGCAGTGGCCACTAATGAGCACTTGGATGTCCCAGGAACTCATCTAAAACTTAAATACCCACAAAGGTCTCATCAGGTGTGGAGTCAGCGGCAGTCCAAAGGTTGCAAGGCTTGTGAGCATGTGAGCAAGACCATATTGCCTGCTATTCTCTGATGGACCTAACTTTCCCCAGATCCCAGCTCTCCTGCGTGAACTTGCTGATTCATTCACTCCTCCCCACAAGTAGGTTCCTGTGCCTAGAACTGTAGCTATAAATACAACATGACTCCTCTCATCTAGATCTCTACCCACTGGAATGGAATACAATCTTTTCATCTATAAAATGGTGGAAAAATGTTCTGATAATCTTACAAGGCTGGGATCGGAGTTGAATTTATATATATAAATTTACATATAAAAAATCAGTTGACTAACAGGAAACATGACTGCCATGCCTCAAATTCTTGGGCCAGACATTGCGATTTGTGTACTTGCCAGGGAGGGATACAATAATACGAAATAATGTCTCTGCCAGAGCCCAGAGGAGCACAGAGCTTTCCAAATAAAGAAGAGCAGGAAGAGTCTGTCAGTCAGCTCCTACACAGGATGAAGCCACACATAACACCAGAATTGTCAACTTTGCCTGCATGCTTTTAAATTATTTTGCTAATCAGCAAGCAAACTAAAATTAGAGGTGCTTCCATTTTTTCCCCTTTTTTATTTTTTACATGTCTTTCTTGCATTTTAATGTTACCTTGCTGCCTCCAGACACTTCCTGCAGAGAACTAGAAGGGATCCACTCTCCTTTAAAACCAACACAAAGGCTGAAGGCTCTGCGGGCTGGGGACGAAGCAGGTGAGTCAGAACTTGAAGGGCAAATCAGAAAAGCAAATATTTAAAGGTACAGGGAAACTAAAGAAAGGTAAGATTTTTTGAGGTTATTTAGATGTGCATGAATCCTCCTTAGGCAACATTTGCTGAGAACTAATTATGCAGTGCTATACTAAAATAGTTACTACTATCTCATATAATTCTTTCCATATTCTTACAAAGTAGATCTTTTCATAATTTCTGGCTATCTGATGAAGCAACAAATGAAAGAAATAATTTTCCCTACTCACCTAACATTTATACTCAGAAAATGGTAACAATAAAGGATCAATTTGTGAAAAATCTAGCTTCAAAACTTAACATACTCACCTGTACCATACAAAACTCAGCCACCTTTGCTTTATAATCTATTCTGGAAAAGAGAATGAAAGCCAGACATCAGTGGCATAATATATATATATATATATATATACTTAGATAGATAGATAGATAGATATGTATATGTATATATATATATATATATATATATATATACACACAATTATTTTTGTTGGCCATGGGTCTTGAACTCTGGGCTTGAGCACTGTCCCTCATCTCTTCAGCTCAAGGCAAGCACTCTACCATTTGAGCCACAACACCACTTCCAGTTTTCTGAGTGGTTTATTGGACATAAGAGTTTCACAGCCTTTCCTGCCCAGACTGGCTTTGAACTGTGATCCTCAGATCTCAGCCTCCTGAGTAGGTAGGATTACAGACATGAGTCACTGGCGCCTGGCTCAGTGGCTTATATTTTTAAGCTCAGCTACTCAGGAAGCTGAGACTTGAGGACTGCATTTCAAAGCCAGCCTGTGCAAGAAAAGCCCATGAGACTTCATCTCCAATTAATCAGTAAAAGACAGACTGGAGGTATGGCCCAACTGTAGAATACCAACAAATTAAGCAAGTTGAAGCCATTAAGTTCAAGGTTGACCAAACAAACAAGGAAACAACCAAGAGAAAATTAAATAGAAAAGAAAATATAAATATCAAGGTCACGTGTGTCTCTCCTGATCACTCCACATACTGATTTGTATAGGCCGTATCCTATATTTAAATCTAGCAAAATACCACAGACTGCACAGCTTCAACAATAGAAATTCAGTTTTCCACCATCATGAGAATGTCCAGGTTCCTTCTCGTGTTAGCAAGCTTGGTTTCATTTTGAAGCTTCCTCTCTTTTGTAAATTTTATTGTTATTGTTCCCTTGTTCTCTCCAAGTTTTCTTCTCTCAATCCTCCTATAAGTCGACAGTGTCTAGTGAGTATCACTGCTGCATTCGTTCATCCTTTGTCCCTCCATTTCTGCTCTCCTCCTACTCTCCCCAAAGTAGATAAACTTTCATACAATACAAAAGGTACAGAAAACAAAACAGCAACAAAAGGGGGAATAAAATAACAAAAACCCTCTTGTTTCCATTTCTTGGAGTTCATTTCAATAAATATCATTTTATGTGATCACGTGCATATAGCTAATGAGCTTTTGTGGTTGAAACTACACCACTGGACCTCCTGATTTATACCTTCTGACAAAAAGTCAGAGATTCTCCATCCCTACAATCACATGTCCCAAGTCCTCATCATACCCCAGCCAATGAAAAGAGTCTCAGTCCACTTCAGTATGAACTCTACTGTCTAAAGAAGGTTTTTCATTCAAAATATTTGAATGCATTTTCTATATGAGAAATAGATGAATTTGGAAGGTATTACAGGTGAAAAACTTCCAAGACACGAAGCTTCTTCTCTTGATGATGACATTTGTCTCTTTACTGGGCTCCTTCATCACCTCTTCTTTGTATATGTGTGTGGACAGAGGGAACAGAAGTCATGAAGTCTGGTATAAGGAAATAATCCCACAAAGAGATTCTCTCTCACACAGTTTCATCTAATGCTCATACCTTCGAGGATCTTTCTCTAGCCAGCATTGCATTGGGGATTAGGGTTTCAATATACATAGTTTAGAAGTTTTCCATCTGTAATATTCTACCCTATCCCCCAAATTCATGTTCATACTGAAATATTCATGCTGAAATGGACAGAGACTCTTTTTATTGGTGAGGATATGATGAGGATTTGGGTCTTGTGATTATAAGGATATAGAATCGATTTGTCAGCAAGGTAGAAATGAGCAGACCCAGTGCTGTTGTTCTGATCCAATCTAAAGGCTAAGATTTAGGAACTCTGGTAGTGTCAACTCCAGCTTAAGTCAGAGTATGAAGGTAGGTGAGGGTCAATACTCCAGCCTGACAGTGGGGCAGAAAGAACTTCATTTTATTCCGTTTTCTATTCTGCCCAAACATTTTGTGAATCATAAGAGATTTAACCACAATTGAGGGGATCTTCACTCAGACTAATAGCCAATATTAACACCATCCATGGTGTTAAAAGTTATGGACTTTCTTAGCAATATGGGATAATCCTGTGGCCCATTGATGCTGAAACAGACAATTGGATATTGAATTCAGTTAAGTGCAAAAACATAGGCTTCTGTGACCCATCCCACTTTTGATGAATTGCCATTAAGTCACAGAATAAAATACATGCTGTGTGTTCCTGGAACACCACTTTGCTCTTCCCTCTCAGCCATTTTTTTTTGCTAAAGGAGCTTTGGATTTACTCAGATCAGGATTAAGAAGGCAAGTTTTAGTACTTAATTTTTTTATGATAAGGTTTTATTGGACATAACTTTGGGATTTCCTCTGGCCCATAGACTTCAAAAGGACTACTGTTTGAAACAAGCAAAAGATTTCCTTTGTATATAATAAAGAGAGTCCCTCTCCCCATACACAAAAGGCACAATAGAAACAAATCCTTTATATTTTAGTCTTGCCTTGGGGGACAATACCACTACGAAGAGACTTCAATTCTTGGAGTAATTTTATGTGCACAGTGTATAAACCTCCTACTTTTACATCCCATATTAGAGTGGTGTATTTTTTACTATTGAGAATCCTGTATCACCCACATCTGTACTTTGGTTATGGTTGGTTCTTTGTATTGTACACTGTGGGTTGTGACTTGCATGGAGACCTTTATTCATCCTTTGAGTAACATGTACAATAGTATCCTGGCCTTGAAATGCCTCTGTGCTCTACTTGTTCAAATCATTGCCTCAGCCTTTGAAATCCACAGATCTTTTTACTGTCTAATGACAAGAAATATACTCATTCCTTATGTATATAACTGTAAATACACTGTACACTACCTTGATTAAATTAAAAAAATCCTTTTGTGAAAATGTTATATAGTTGGTATCACGCAGTATGTAGACTATACCCTTAAGTTTCCTCCCTATCTTTTTTCTCATTTGCTGTTCATGTTAGTTTAGCAGTGAATATACATTATCTAGCTATACCAAAGTTATTGTTGCCTTTCGTGTATTGAAAGATATCTTGGTTGCTTCAGACACAAATTATGAGTAAAGGTACAATACATATTTCCATACAGGTTTTTGTGTGGACATATTTTCTGTACTCATTTGAGTAAATGAGGACATTTGCATTGTTTTCTGGTTTCAGATTTGAAAGTATATTTAGTTATGTAAGGAACTACCAACCTGTCTTTCTAAGTATTTGCACTGTTTAAGGCTTTCAGCAGAAATATAAGAGTTCTTGTTGTTCTACATTCTTTCAAGCATTTGTAGTTTTGAACATTCTTATATATGAACTATTCTTATAGCAGTTTTATGTTATTCTCATACAACTGTACTTGCCAAAATAAGCAGATTCTTGTCTTGGTTTGACCTCAAGGTCATAGTTGTTAACCCCTGCTGTGTATATTAATTCCCTGATAATTATCAGGCTTTGATTTGCCATTTTGTTACCTGTCCAACTTGTCTTTTGAACAGCAATCTACAATTAGAATATACTGCAATTATTAAAGGTATTGTCTCATTGCTAGAATTTGCCTATGAACTCGCTCTCTAGTTCTGAAGGCTAAAGTGAGTCTGTCTTTCCTTAAGTACATAGATTAATGTATAGCTCACCTTTAGTTGGTATGCAGTCTTAGTAAATAGGCTATTTGTGGTTTCCTTAATATCTGCTATTGTTTATGCGGCTGTTCCATTCACCAGGCCCCAATTCCTGTTACCTTTGTCCTTTTCTTTAAATTTGGCCCAATGATCCATTTGTATAATTTTGAGCATAATTGTAGCTTGTTTTATACTTCCTGGTTTTCTGATACAACCATTTAATGTTATGATTTTCTTTTCAGATACTGCTTAGTCATTGCTGCTTTGGTTTTTATTGTGAGATTTTTTTTGTTTAGCTATACACTTAGTAAAATGTAACATTCTACTGTGCATGTTACATATATGTTCATATATATATATACTATATATATACGTACTCATATATAGTTTCCAGTATTATATTACTGTTAAAACAAATGTTATGATAAATATCTTTGCATACAGACTACTTTTAGGTTAGTTTCACAGTTACTTCTAAATAATATCTGAGTTATATTGGAATTTTACAGCTGAGATTACTCAGTCTAAACTTTACCAAGTATATTTTTGCCAACCAAATTAATTTTTGCAAATTTATCATATCAAATTATATTTTATAGGCAATAAAGCATAAATTTTGTCACAGATAGTACTTCCTCTAATTTTGAGTAATACACTGTTAGGAATGATAAGCCAATCTGATGACTATAATAAAATTCCTTACCACATTTGAGAAGTTTCTAAAAGCTTATAAGCATAGGTCTTCAGATATTAGGCATCGAAAAAGCTACTCAGGCATATTAGTTTTATCATCTTATTTCAATGGTTCATTGCAACTTACATATAGATAAGAAAATGATAAGGTCAGAGTTTGCAAATGGTAATAGTAATAATAATCCTTGGAGAAAAATGGTGATCTGTAAAGATGGTGACTTCAGTAGTTCTATATTTAATACCCAAGGGAATTTAAGCCCCTATATCTTCAATCCAGTAAAACTTAGTATATTAGAAAAATTAAAATTAAGAAGCAATTAATGTTCACTTATATCTACTTAAAAGAATGTTAATAATATCATATTAATGTGCTTAGAATATTTTTGTTTGTACTTTTTTGAAATGTATTCTGCATGTTTATGTTCTACTAAACAAAAGAAGAGGCAACAATGCTTGATAAGAAATGTACTCATTACCTTGCTCATGTAATTGTAACCCTTCTGTATGGTATTTTCACAATAAAAACATTTTTAATAAAAAATATAAATATTGCAAGAGAATAGGGGCATTCAGTTAATTTTCTTAACGATAATGCTGGTAAGTATTAGATAGCTTGATTTTAATGTCAATTTCTGCACTTAGTCTCTTATGAGGTTTTTAAAAATTTGTCTATGAAAACCACACAGATAAAACAGATAAGAAAGTGAAAAAGGAAAGTATATTATAATACCTCTTTAGATATTCATGAACTGTTTTCTTTGTTCTGATACCAAACATAACTGGTGCAAAGTTTCTTTTTTTGTAGATATGTTTTCTCATTATTATTTTCAATAAATTTTTATTGCAAAAATACTGTACAGAGGGGTTATAGTTACATGAGCAAGGTAATGAGTACATTTCCTAACAAGAATTGTTGCCTCCTCCTTTGTTTTTCCCCTACTATTCCTTCCCTCCCAGCTCCACAACTACACTCCCCCCCCCAGCCTTGACCTAAATTGTAAAGTTCATTTTTCAACATAGTGTCTTGTACATCTCCTTGTTACAATGGGTCAACCTGTATCCTTACTTAAACTTTTTTTTCCTTTCCCCTCCCCAAATTAGACCGACATCAAATACAGTGATAACAGGGGTTATGTCATGGGGGAGGAACATACAAAGCAACAAAAACTCACATGGTACATTATAAATACATTAGAAACAATAACATGAAAGAAAACAACCCCACTTGTTTCCCTATCTATAGGTTCATTTTGCTTACCATCATCTTATCAGGTCATAGGTACATAGCTTTTGAACTTTTCTACTTGTCCCAGACATATACTAGTAATTGCAAATAAGGAAAACCATGGGACCTATGTTTCTTTGGGTATGGCTTATTTCACATAATATAATTTTTTCAAGTCTTTCCATTTCCTAACAAATGGAGCAATGTCATTCTTTCTAATGGAGGCATATAATTTCTGTGTGTGTGTGTGTGTGTGTGTGTGTGTGTGTGTGTGTGTGTGCCACATTTTCTTCATCCATTCATCTACTGAGGGACATCTGGGTTGGTTACATATCTTAGCTATGGTAAATAATGCTGCAATAAACATAGTTGTGCTGGTAGCTTTAGTATGGTCTTGTATGTGATCATTTGGGTAAATGCGTAAAATTGGGATTGCTGGGTCATAGGGGAGCTCTATGTGGAGTCTTTTGAGGAACCTCCATACTGCTTGCCAAAGTGATTGAACAAGTTTACACTCCCACCAACAATGCAGTAAGGTTCTGTTCTGGCCACATCCCCTCCAGCATCTGTTGTTATTAGAGTTCTTGGTTATAGCCATTCTAACTGGAGTAAGGTGGTATCTCAATGTTGTTTTGATTTGCATTTTTTTATGGCTAGAGAGGTTGAGCATTTCTTCATGTGTTTATTGGCCATCCTTCTTTCCTCTTCAGAGAAGTTTCTCTTTAAGTCTTTCACCCACTTATTTATTAGGCAGTTGTTTCTTTGAGGATTTGTAGTTGGGAGATTTGATTTTTTTGAGTTCCAGGTATATTTTATATATGAGGGCCTTGTCCGTTGTATGGCTAGTGAAGATCTTCTCCCAACCTGTGGGAGCTTTCTATTAATCTTGCTAACTATGTCCTTTGCCATGCAGAAGCTCTGCAGCTTCATGTAGTCCTATTTGTCCAACCTTTCTTTGATTTGTTGTGTTTCTGAGTTTCTATGAAGAAAATTTTGGCCTGTGCCAAGGAGACCTAGGGTTTCTCCTCTTCCTTCCTCTAATGTTTTCAGGGTATCTTCTTTGACTCCGAGGTCTTTGATCCATTTGGTGCTGATTCTGGTGCAGGGTGATATATAAGGATCTAGCTTTAGTTTTCTATAGGTGATTGAACAATTTTATCAGCTCCATTTACTGAAGAGGCTGTCTTTCTTCCATTCTTTTTTTTAGCTCCCTTATTGAATATTAGGTGGCTATAGGTCTGTGGTTTCATTTCTGGGTTTTCAGTTCTATTCCTTTCGTGCTCACGTCTCTTCTTGTGGCAGTACTAAACTGTATTGATACTATGGCTTTGTAGTAGAGTTTAAAATTTGGTATTGATATACCTCCAGCAGTGTTCTTTCTGTTAAGGATTGTTTTTGCTATTTGGGGTCTTTTATTGTTCAATATGAATTTTTGGATTGCTTAGTCTATTTCATTGAAGAATGAGGTTGGAATATTGATAGGTATCACATTGAATTTGTAGATCACCTTTGGAAGTATTGCTAGTTTTACGATGTTGATCCCTCCAATCCAGGAGCATGGGAGTTTTTTCCACTTTTTAAGTTCTTTTTCTGTTTCTCTTTTCAGGTTTTTAAAGCTTTCATCATAGAGGTCCTTTACTTCTTCAGTTAACTACTATGTGTTTTAGTTTTTGTGGGGCTATTACGAATGGAGTTGCTTTACTGATTTCAGCCACCCTCTTCTCATTGTTGGCATACAAAAAAGCCATTGACTTTTTTGGGGGGAGGTCCGGTTGTGGGGCCTGAACTCTGGGCCTGGGTGCTGTCCCTCGGTTCGTCAGCTTAAGCCTAGCATTCTAACACTTGAGCCAGAGCACCACTTCCAGCTTTGTTTTCTGCTTATGTGGTGCTGAGGAATCAAACCCAGGGCCTCATGCATGCAAGGCAAGCACTCTACCACTGAGCCAACTTCCCAGCCCAAGCCATTGATTTTTGAGGGTCAATTTTATATCCTGCTGCTTTGCCAATTGAATCAGGTTGAGTAATTTGGGAGTGGAATCCGTGGGATTCTTTAAATACAAGATCAGGTCCTCTGCAGAGTGAGAGTTTTACTTTAGCTTTCCCTATTTGGATCCCTTTTATGTTTGCATCTTGTCTTATTGTTGTAGCTAGGCATTCTAATAAGAGAAGTGGAGAGAGTGGACATCCGTGTCTCATTCTTGATTTTAGAGGAAATGATGTGACAACTTTCTTAAGAGTGAGTGGCAGAGTGGTAGGAAGGCATCTAAAATTCACATTAGACAGGATATTCTGAGCTATAAAAGCATCCTTGGTCTTGCTTTTACCTCAAATGTGTCTTTTACTGTGCATGGTATTGCCAATCATTTCATAAGTAGTTTTGAAGTTTTAAAATAGAGCCAATCTTCTGGCAGAAGCTTCTATTTTTTCCAAAATTTCTAGTTTTCATTTGCCAGCTCAAATATTACTATGGGCTACACAGGATGTGGATTGCTTATTGAGAGACACAAGTACTTGATTACTTTCGAGAGACTCTCTGCCACATGCTAATGTGGGACAACTGGATTGGCTTTCAGTCATTTTTTAAAAGTAAAAGTATTGTCCAAGGAACAGTCAACTAATTCAGGTGAAACGTGAAAAGCACATGTTCTTGCTGTGTTTCTGAGGGGAGCAGTGTGCAGCCCTTAGGTTTGTTCCTGAAATGCTTTCCACCTGCTTCTCCTCTAGCATAGCACATACTCTAAATGTGTACAGGCTTAACTCAAAATGTGACCAAAGTAGTATTTTCCATTGCACCATGAAGGAATTTTTTTTAATTTTTTATTGTAAAGATACTATACAGAGGGTTACAGTTACATGAGTGAGGTAATGAGTACACTTCCTCTTGAACATTGTTAGCCCCTCCATTGTTTTCCCCCTACCATCCCCTCCCTCCCTCCCTTCCCGAAGTTCTTTTTTTTTGATTGTGATTAAGTGATTAAATAATTTC
>NW_012267298.1:8480562-8551595 GCF_000151885.1 Dipodomys ordii
GGTACCTGGTGATCTGCAAGCGGCCCCCTGTGTCTCTGGGGCTCCGGCAGCCCCTGCCGGGCTGGCTGGCCGGCGGCTTGGCGCACGGCCGCGCGGCCAGTAAAGGTTGGGGGAGGGGTCTTCACTCTTCTCTGTTCTGAAATTCTTCTTTTCCTCTCTTTCATTTTTTGTTATTTTCCACCTCTGGTTTTTCTCTGAGTGTTTGTCTTTTTGTTGTTGTTGGTCTCTTGGGGAGATTAAGCGTTGGAACTCGAACTCTCTTTTTGGTTGGAGAGAGCTGTGGCGTTTCCCTACTGCCCCGTCACCATCTTGGTCCCCCCCCCGAAGGAATTTTTTAAATAATTTTTATTGAGCTTAAGTGATTACATAAATTTCATAGGTTTGTGGTATAGTGATACTTAGTTAAAATCACAAATACATGAACCTTCACAAGGCAAATTGTCATTATAATGATGTATACAGTCTGTGAATTCTGCAGACTTTAACAATACAACTACTTCTTCTGAATGGTTTGATATATACATTTCTTTCCTTTTGCTTAGTTGAAACTGAGGCAATCTTCTTTCCTTTTCCTTCAAGTATGTAGCATTGAGGAGACCAGAGTCTACCGGTTTCAGATGGTCCCCTCTCCCTTCACTTGTGGGATGATGCCAATAGTGTTGCCTATATATCTATTTTTCTATCACTGAAGCCAATGTCCACACAGTGGCGATGAGAATAAAAAGAATGTCAGCTTGTGGCATCCTTGAGGAGATGATGTAGATTTCATGTCATCCCTGAAAGTTCTTGCACAATTCTATGTCCAGCAAGTCCACGTCCTTAGCCATCCCACAAAATTTAAGCATAAAGCAAATGTAAAAACAGCCCACACAACATTTTTTGATTTGTTGTGCTTCTAGGTCTCGATTAAGAAAATTTCAGCCTGTGCCAAGGAGACCTAGGGTTTCTCCTATTCCATCCTGTAATGTTTTCATGGAGTTGTCTTTTATTTCGAGGTCTTTGATCCATTTGGAGTTGCTTCTTGTGCAGGGTGAATATATACGGATCTAGCTTTAGTTTTCTACAGGTGTTTAACCAATTTGGCCAGCACCATTTACTGAAGAGGCTGTTTTTCTTCCATCCTATTTCTTTAGCTCCCTTGTCAAAGAATAGGTGGCTATAGGTCTGTGGATTCACTTCAGGGTCTTCAGTCCTATTCCATTGGTCCTCAGGTCTGTTCTTGTGCCACACAATCTTGAGGCATTAGGGTTTCCAAATAAGTAGTAAAGTCAAGACTCTCTAGCCGCAGCCTCTGCTGGAGTGTTTCTTTTCTGGAAAGCAATTATCTGGCAAGGACTCAGATGGCCTGCGGATCTGACAGAGAAGCTATTAGGGCATGCAGAGATTCTGAAGTTTGCTTGAATGCTGCAATACATTTGACAGGAGGCTGTGCTGTGTTTGGGGGCCAGTCTGCAATTGTCTTTATTGGATTTGGTTTTACTAGCCCATGTAACCCAAATCAGCCCTATCATACATAGACTCCTACCTACACGAACACTTGATGAAATTTGATAAGCAATCCAATGTCGTCCATATCCCTTGACATGTTTTCTGTGCTGTCCTGATTTGAGCTGATATATATTTTGAAATATCCAGCATATCATAGTTCCTCAAATAGGCAACCCAGCTATTCTTTTGTCATTTTAAAATTGTCTAGCTTGTCACTCAAATAGCTGTCTCTCTTTGTTCTTTTGATTAAAGAAACCTTGTAATTTATAGAGGCTCACATATCAAATTTTGTGAAAACTCTGACACTTCCTTACAGAACCTCTAATTTAACACTATATGGATGAATCAGTGATCAGATGTTTAAAGGCTAAGTATATCTAGATTTTATCTTTGGGTTTTCACCTGTAGGAAATTTCTTTTCTCCCTTTTACCTGCTATTCTTTCTTCTTTCTCTCCCCTCTTTCTTCTCTTACAATTTCTTCTCATATTCCAAAGATTTGGTTTTAGAAGCAAGAAAGGGCTATCATTAATGTGTTGCCTATAATTGAAAGTATGTAGTGAAATTAGTATTAAGATTTTTTTTTCTTTCTTGCAATTGTTTTTAACATATTTATAAGATTATTTCTTGTTGCTTTGTATGTCCCTCCCCCAAGGTATAACCTCTGTTTTCACTGTATTCGATGTTGGTATACTTTGTGAAGGGGAAGAGAAGAAACAAATTGTTTAAATATGGATATGGGTGGACCCATTGCAACAATGAGATGTATAAGATGTTATGTCAAAAAAGGAGCTTTACAACTTTGGCCGGGGTGGCGGGGGGAGAGGGAGATGGGAAAGGATGGGAAGGGGAAACAAAGGAGGAGGCAAAAATGCTTGATAAGAAATGTACTCATTACCTTTCCCATGTAATTTTAACCCCTTGGTATGGTATTTTCACAATAAAAAAAGATAATTGAGAAATGTCCCACTTCATTCAATTTACACATGAAAAAAATAATCAGCAAGATGATTGTCAATGTGGAAAACTTCTAGTTTATACTTCTCAATGTGTTTTTCCACATAAGTATCTAGCATACATATCTTTATTTTTGATATTATGTCCATGTCTTTAGGATTAAAAATATAGAGCAATCAATAAAAGAAAACAATCATTTGTTTCAATCTTCATTGAGCATATATTTATTTTGGAGAGGATTCAGATTGAAAAAGGAAGGCAATCCACTGCATAAATGACCTTATTTGCAAAGAGTGGTGCTCTGGAGCAAGGTACCTACAGTATTTTGTAAACGGAAGAATGGTATGTCATGAAACATGGCAGATGGGGTTTCAGATAGGATATTTGTAAAGAAATTCCTAAAAGCGTAATATTTCAGCTGAGTTCTGTAAGTCACAAGAGCCCGGCTGTGAGAAGATTGGGAAGAAGTAGGAAATGCAAAGCCCAGGGCAGTGAATGGAAAAATGTCGCTGGTCTTGTAAACATCAATAACATGGTGAAAAGCAACTTCTTTAGGATTTAGGTTCCATTTTCTTCATACAAAAGATTATCTAGAAGATTACAAGTAGCTGATTGATATTTGAAAGCCATTCTATTTGATTCATGAAGAATGTAAGAAGAAGAGAATTAGTAGGAAAATTGAAAATAAAAGCCAAGGAAATAGGCCAGTATCAAAAAACAAACGATATCAAATGGTGGTGAAAAGGGGGAACTCTCATATACTTTGACGGGAATGTAAGCTTTCAACCAGTCTAGAAGGCAGCATGGAAGTTCCTCACATCAGCCCAGATGCTCCTCAATGGACAAATAGATAGAGAAAATGTCATATATCCATAAGATGAAATTTTACTCAGCCACCAAAAAATGGCATTGTACCATTTGTAAGAAAATGGCAAGATGTGGGGGGAAATGTATTAGGTGAAGCAAATCAAACCCAGAGAAACAAAGGTTGCATGGGTTCTCCACTCATTTGTTGTAGCTAGAATGTGCCTATAAACCTGTAAGGAAACAGCTTGGGTGGTATGCAAGTGGTTACAAATGAACTAAACGAAGCATAATAGAGTCTAGGAAGAGCTCAAATAGTGTAATTTTGTCAAAAGACAAATTCCAACAAAATAAGCACCAGCAAAGTAGGACTTTGAAGAATTGGGTGGGCCTAGGAATGAGGGATAGAGGCAGGAAGGATGAAGTGAAAAACTCATGGTATAAACCCCCAAATTAGGAAAAGTAAGGGAAGGGGTGGGTTGAAAGGCAGTGAGAACATTGATGGGTGATACTGATCAAGATGCATTGTGTTCATAAACTGTTTTGTTATCTGGCATCTCCATTGTACAACTACTTAAAGACAATAAAATACTTAAAATACATGAAATCAGAAATATTGAGCTTAGTGGGTAAATGCTGACATTAAAATTATAATACAGGGCTTCAGGGCAAATAAGAAAGTTTTCTTGTTTTTTTTTGTTATGGGGCTTGAACTCTAGGTCTGGGCACTGATCCTGATCAGCTCAAGGTGAGCACACTAACAACTTGAGCCACAGTGCCACTTCTGGTTTTCTGATGGTTTATTGGAGATAAGAGTCTCATAGGCTTTCCTGGCGGCTGGCTTTGAACTGTGATCCTCAGATCTCAGTCTCCTGAGGAACTAGGATTACAGGCGTGAGCCACCAGTGCCCAGAGAGGAAAGCACTTTTGAGAAGATAGAACAAAGTCATAACTTTAGTAGTTTATCTAGGAAAGGAGGGATCAATGAATGCACTGGAAATGGTTTCACATTTGGCATTCTGAGCCATGGGAATATGTTGTTTACACAAAAATAAGTAAGTAAATTGTGTGTGTGTAAGTTTTGAATATTGGAAAAAATGTAAGTGTATCTTAAGCATATCAACCTGCATGAACAGTTGATATTTTTAAGATTGTGGACTCCATTGTGTTAGATTTCTGTTATTTCATGGGGAAAAAAGTTCCATTTCATAGGAATAAAAAGGAAACAGGAAAATTTTTGTTAGTAATTATGTGCTTTTATTTCCTAATAAGTAGATGTCTTTTATATTAGTTGACAAAGTTCATGGTTTTTTTAGAATATAACTAATTATGTTTAACAAAACAATTTTAAATACAGACACATTCACACTAGATGTTAAAAAACTAAAACTCCAGAGGAAAGATGTCCATAGAAAGATCCTTTCAGCCAGGTGCTGGTGGCTCACATCTGTGATCCTAGCAACTCAGGAGGCTAAGATCTGAGATCATAGTTCAAAGCCAGCCAAGGCAAGAAAGCCCATGAGACTCTTATCTCCAATTAACCACCAGAAAACAGGAAGTGGCGCTGTGGCTCAAAAGGTAGAGCACTCGCCTTGAGCTGAAGAGCTGAGAGACAGCGCCCAGGCCCAGAGTTTAAGATCCATGACCAACCAAAAAAAAAAAAGATCCGTTTGACTTTTGCTACATCAGAGAACTAAAACCATTCCATTTCTACAACATATCAAATGTAAACATCAGCAAATGAGTAGAAGCAAATCTTCTTTCCTTCCATCAATGAGTTCTTGCAGTGGTATATATAGTGTTTCATGCATTTTTACATTGAATAGTATATTTTGAGATTACTGTAGATTCCCACATGGAGTTGTAGAAAATTATATAAAACTATCTTGTGAAACTTTCATACAATTCACCTCAGCAGTAATAACTTGTAACTATCATATCATGTGACAATCAAGAGATTAGTCTTGCTTGGGTCCAGATACATGCCTCTGAGTACAAAGATGGGCCCTATGACACAGCTACTCTTTAATACTTGGAAATGCTAACATTATTTCCATTCCTCTCCTTTTCTCCAATATTTAATATTAAAGAAATCAAGCGATATGCTTTGAGATTACTATTATTCTTTGTGCAGTGTCCAGGGCTTGGACTCAAGGCTTGCGCTCTCGCTCTGTCACCTGAGACACACCTCCAGCCTAGCTGGTATTGCAGGTTATTGGAAGAAAGAATCTTTTGAGCTCTTTTATGCACAAGCTGGTTGTGAACTTCAATCCTCAGATCCCAGCCTTCTATGAAAATATGATTACATTTTTACTCAGACTAATTATTTGAAGTTCCATCCAAATGTTTTGTGTATGAATAGCATAGAATGTTTATTGATGAGTAATATTCCTTGATATTGATAAAACAAAGTATGATCATTTATTGAATGAAGAACATCTGGCTTATTTCTAATTGGGGACAATGATTCATCAATCAAATATGAACAGATGTCTTCAGATGTTTTATGTAAATACCAACGATTATTTATCATGGATACACAGCAAAAAGTTTAATTCACAGGTTGACTGTTAATTTCCCATTGCAGTTTCTATATTTTCTTCAGGGAATTAGCTGCTCATGTTTAGTGCAATGCTGGATTCCAGCTTTATTTTTGGTGTTTCTTTTGAGTTTTAAAAGTTCCTTATTGAATGAGTTAATATTTTATACAACTCTGTATTGTGTAATCTTTATCTCTTACAAAAGATATTTCATAAGCTCAAATTTCTTAGATTGACTGACTAATTTATTATTTTTCTGTATTTTAAGCCATAATTTCAGTGTCACATTTAGGAAATTTTTGTTTTATTCTACATATTAAATACTTTCATCTGTCTCTATTTGTTCTAGAAAAGTTATAACTTCCTGTCTTGAATGTACCTTTGTATTCCCTTCTAAGTTAACTTTTGTTAACTTAGCTTAAAGGCTTAGATCAGGCTAGTTTGACTTGGGGTGCTAGCTGGATGGCTAAGTGCTTAGCCTTATTTAATGTGATCTGGGTGTGGGGCAAAGGTTTTAGTGATGCTTGAATCAGAGGGATTATTAAATAAAGCTTTTCATCTTGCTTCTCAGATTTTTCCTTGTCCTTTAGTTAGAGAAAAGAAGGTTTTTAAAAATCTTTCTGCCTTGTGTGTGTTGGGGGGGAGGAAGGGAGTGCACAAGCATGAATGTGTTTGGTGTTTCTGGGATGTGTAAGGAAAGAACAACTTCAGAAAGGTCTCCATTGTTTCTTTCCTGAGGTTTCCATGTCCCTAGCCACCTGCTTTTGCCTTTAAGACCTTTAACAGATGTTTCACATTTCACACAGGCCTTTCAGATGCACCTAACATAACAAAGAAAGAATAGGGCATCTCTCCATTTTTCTCAGCAAGAGCAAGGTATTTGCATGTTGTATGACACGTGAGTAGAATAAACTTTCACACATTCAAGAACTCAGAGCTTCATTGTGTCTATATAGCTTACAAAAATACAATATGATTTAGTATTATTTTAATGATTTTTAATAATTGCCATTTAGTAGTTGTACCAAGGGATTTCAATTTAACATGTCCATTTATGTGTAGGATACAGCTTGAGCAGTGCCACCTTTCCATCTTCCCTGCTGTCCGTCCCAACCTCAAGGCCCTTCTCAAGATTCTCAGTTACATCTTCACTTATTGCAATTCATGAATGATTTCATTCATCTACACCTCCCCAATTACCCTTCCCTGCCTGAAACAAAAGTATTTTATGCCTTGATTTTTTGCCTCGGTTGGAAAATGAAATGATTCAGTTCCTTGATTTCAGGTTTTAAGTGTCAAATACATTATGCCAAGACTTAGAGGAGGTATCCCTTTAAAGAATACATTAATTACCACTTTTCTTCACCTAATTTATTACTTCTTTTCCACAATCTGAACTTATCCAGGCTGGAAGGCTGTTCAGGCCTTCTCTTCTACATTCCTGAGGTTGAAGCGAATTTATGAATGAGGAAGAGTCATCATATGTTTTTAAAAGAAGTTAAGAGACATGGGAAGAATTTTCCTGTCACTGTCTTGAGATGTGCTGCTTCCACTCTCTGACAAAGAGAAGCCCTAGCTAGGGGAGAGACCATATTGGTATTCGAGTCCTCTAGGTCTTATAGGCAGGGTACAAAATATTCTTACTCATTTGGTCATTCAAAAAACACATGTGTTAACTATGCTCAAAAGAATTGTAATTTGGGGAATACTCTCTCCATGATAGAGAGAGGGATGCAAACATGCAGTATTAAACATCTCAGAATGTGTAGGGATCCTTGCTGTGGCTGTTTTGGAATTTGTCTCTTTGTCTTGAACAAAAAAAACCCCACATAATCCAGTGTATGATATGATCTGTGAACAAGGACTTTGTCATAACGTTCTCCTCATTTGAATCCTAGGCAAAGCAATCAAGTAATTTGACTTGGAACCATAATGGATCCTTAGTTTCCTAATTTGTCAAAACAGTGAAAAATGTTCCACAGTGATTAGAACCTGCAGATGCATTTAATGCACTTAGCTCGTGCCTTACACAGAATGAGAAATCATAATTTTATTTTTGTTCCTATTATTGTTGCTAGCTGGATCACTGTTACCTTTGACTATTTTACCTCTCCTTGGTGTTATTGGCCTGTATTTGGTATTCATATGATATTTGCAAATTTCCTCCGCAAACACACTTGCAGTAATCATATGCTTACTGATTCTTTGGTATGTGAAACACACAGTCACCTTGATTTTTAATTGATTTTGGCAGCACGGGGGCATGAACCCAGAGCTTTGTGCTTGTTAAGCCTTTGCTCTACCATTTGACCTGGTCCCTGGAACATTTTAGGTATTTTTCCAATAGGGTCTCAGACTATTTTCCAGAGTTAAGCTTAGACTAACATCTTCCAACTTTGGTTGCCTCTGCTTGTAGCTGGGATTACAGGCGTGGGCTAACATATCTGACTACCATAACTTTTAAATAAAAACACAGATCCTTTCCATTATTTAATTGCTATGGATTTGACTATTAAAAAAAAGAAACAAATTTTTGACATAGATATTTGTGTCAACTTGCCCAAATGCTTGGTTTTGTGCACTATGATCTTTATGCTGAAAATGCCTCCATATTCTGTCTGGTGATTAATCACACTATTTTTAATGCACTTCCCTCTTCAAAGGAATGCATGTACTCCACTGGCCACCATATTGTCATGACTGTATATGCTGTGCAGATAGCATTTGTTCCATGGATTCTGGGATTATTGCTTTCATAAGAAGGGAAAAACAAATTGTTTAAATAGGGATACAGGTGGACCCATTGCAACAATGAGATGTACAAGACGTTAGGTCGAAAAACGAAACTTTACAACTTTGGCTGGGAGGGGGGCAGTGCTGCGGTGGGGTGGGGGGAGATGGGAAGGGATGGTAGGGGAAACAAAGGAGGAGGCAACAAAACTTGATAAGAAATGTACTCATTACCCTGCCCATGTAGTTGTAACCCTTCTGTATGGCATTTTCACAATAAAAAAGATCATATTATTTGAATTAATGATAATGATGATGCCTGTTACATGCTAATGTCTGCAATATGCCACATATATTTGCCATGTGCATAACCCATAATGTGTCCAACATTTATAATATCTCTCTGAGATAAGGAGTGTGGTCTTGGTTGGCTTGTCCTGACTTTAGGGTACCAAGCTCTTGGCGTAATTCAATGAGTTTACAGTTAGTATGGGGCTAAGGAGGGCTTCAAGTTCATGCCTGACTTTAAAGACTACTCTAGGTGAATCAGGTTATTTTAACTCTATGATTTTTGGTCTACATATGGGATACATTGTTAGAAACTAGGAAGAATGTCTTACTCATTTCTGTATTCAGCCTTCCAAGTTCTACCCATGGTTATTGTCCAAGACAAAGATGGAGATTGTGAGATGCATTTTATGGTATTTCAAGTACTGACATTGCCTTTGCTATTTGAACTGCAATTTGAAAGCTGAGACAAAAGGTTAAGTGATTAAGTGACTTTCTGTAGATTATGTACAATCAGTGACAGAGCCTTGATTTGAAGCAGGAAGAGAAACAGAAAAGTTGATGAGTACCAGCTGCCTGCTGGGCATTAGCTTAGGCCACGTGCAATCCCTAACATAAAAGCTCAAGTGTCAGAGGGTAGCACAAGGGTTCTTAGGAGGATGTTGCTGAGTGCAAAGGAGTATTTTTTTCTATAGCTAGAAAATTCCCATCCTAATGACTATATCGATTAGCTTCTCATTCAGTTTTCTTCTGAAGTTTAAAATGTAAAAGATTAGGTAGAAGAAGTATTGAAATATATTTTTGTATTTCATTTGTACATAATGAACAGATAATTGTAAGTTACCTCACTTTGCCTGATGGAAAATCCATTCTAAGTCATTTTAGATTTTTTAATTCTTAGGAGCCATCTGATGGCATGCTTGTATTCTTAGTTAGACACTTCAGATTTATCTGAATTTCATTAATTCATTTTACATTTGCTTCCCTTTCTTTACCTTTTTATAGTCCTAAACAAACTAACCTTCTTTCTTAGTCCAGCTAGTGTTAATTTTCTTTAGCAGTGAACACACATGTATACAAACACATACAGTTAGAATACACACATATGTGTATATATGTATAAATATATGTGTGTGTATATATCACAAACAAAGGTATTATGTATGCTATCTTCTGCAACCAAAACCCCCGGCATTTTATGGATATGAAAAACTTAATTATTATTAATCAACATTTCCCTGAGCTCAAGCTCTAGTACTAAAGTGTTTCTTAAAAACATTTTTAGCAGTGATACTCACTAGAAGTATCTAGTTAGAAGTGAACTTTACACCTTGCAAGGGACAGGTGTTGGGAGGGGGGAAAATAGGAGAAAATGAGAGAGAGAGAGAGAGAGTGACACTTAAAAGATACATACTCATTACCTGACATGTATCCGTAACCCCTCTGCACATCACCTTTACAATAAATGGTTTTTTAGAATTAAAAAAATATATATTGAGGAAGTGTTTCTGCTGCTGCTATGCCTCACAGAAGTGCTGATGAGAGTCCTTAGGTGACAATTTGGAAGATTTGTGACATGTGAAGAACACCAAGACTTGTCAGAAAGGAGAACTGAATTTATGACAAGTGGCCATGTACTTCACCCTGGAAGAGTGGTTTCCCCAAAGAAACTGTGGAAATGTGATTTGGGGAATGTTCCAGCACATAGTATCTAGGGGTAAAATAGCAAGGAGAAAATATTGAAGATGACTGCACAAATTCCACAAGAAGTTTAAGAACTGGAGTGGTAGAGAAATTCTATGGAGTCAAGAGAACTATTGTTCCAACAGGCTCACAAGCATTTTTTAACAAACTTATAAAAGCACCTTGAACATAATCAGTGTGTAGAAGCATTCAGAAGGTTAAGTGATACTGAAATACAGAAGTCAATTCACTATGGGGAGAAACCCTTTATGTATGCAAAATGGGGAGGTGGTTTCAGACATGCCATTTCCGCCCATAGACTTGAGAAAAATCACACTGAAAGGAACACTGTGAATGGAAGCTTTGGGGGAAAGCCTTCACTTGTTCCAGTGCCCTTCAAACCTTGGAAGGAACTCACAGTGAAGAGAGAAAATGTGGATATAAACAATGTGGGAAAGGTCAATTGTCCCCAACATCCTTCGAAGACATGCAAGAACTCACAATGTAGAGTACAGCCCTGTAGCTGTAAGTGACATGGGAAAGCTTTCACAATTACACTGACTTTAAAAGCCTGGAATAACCTACATGGAAAGAAACGAAGGTGTGAGCAATGTGGGAAAATTTCCACCATATCATGGTGAATTTCAAATATATGAAAGTATTTACACTGGAGTGAAACCCTATAGATGTGAGAAATATGGAAACGTCTTCATTTGTTCCAGTGGTCTTCAAAGACATAAACGATCTCACAAGACATAAAAGACACCCAATGGATGTACTGTACACAATATGAGAAAACATTCACTGTGCTTTTTGTGCTTTGAATGTGTGAGAGAAACCCTATGGACAGAAGTAACATAGGAAATCACTGATTTGTTCTGGTGCCCTTAGAATACAAGAAAGATCTTACACTGTAGAGAAACCCTATCCTTGTAAACAATGTGGAAAAGCATTCCCTTGTCCTGAAAGAACTCACACCATATGGATGTAGGCAATATGGGGAACTCAGTTATTCTAGAGTGGGTTTTAATATGTAAAAGAACTCATACTGAGAGAGACTCTAGGGGTTCAAGCAATATGGGAACTATCCATTTGTTCCAGCGATATTCAAAGGCAAAGAACTCATACTATAGAGATAGATTATTGATGTAAGTAATATGGGAAAGCCTTTGCTTCTTCTAGAGTCCCTTGTAGACATGAGGGACTCATACAGGAGAGAAACCATATGAATGTGAGAGTGTAAGAAAACTCACACTGAAAAGAAATCCCCGGGATGTAAGTAATACAGGAAAGCAGTCACTTATCTGGGGACTAAACACATGAAAGACACTTCAGACACTTTCCTGTCTGAAGACATGAAAGCACTCCCACTGGAGAGAAACTCTTTTGATGTAAGCAAGTGGGAAAGCATTTGCTTGTTCTGGTGCCCTTCAAATATGAGAAAGAACTCACACTATAGAGAACCCCCATGGACAGAGGCGATGTGGGAAAACCTTTGCTTCTTCCAGTGTCCTTTGTAGACAAGAAGGAACTCACACTGTAGAGAAATCATATGAATGAGCATTGTGGGAAAGCATTCACTTAATCCAGTGGGCTTTGAAAACATGAAAAGCCTCTCATTGGAGAAATCTCCTCTAGATACAAGCTATATAGAAAACCATTCATTTACCCCTGTCACCTTAAAGACATAAAGAACCAACATGGAGAGAAACCCTATGAATATAAGCAATGTAGGAAAGCTCTCTTTTTGTTTTTAATTGAGAAGAAATTAAAAAATAATATTGGAGAGAAACTCATTGGATGAAAGCAATAT
This sequence comes from Dipodomys ordii, assembly GCF_000151885.1. Taxonomy (NCBI): domain Eukaryota; kingdom Metazoa; phylum Chordata; class Mammalia; order Rodentia; family Heteromyidae; genus Dipodomys; species Dipodomys ordii. The sequence continues at coordinate 8,492,864 of NW_012267298.1, forward strand.
GAAAAGTTCTCTCTCCTGTTAGTGCCCTTGAAAACCATAAAAGACCTCACAATAGACAGAGAGAACCAGTACATATAACAATATGGAAGACGATGCACTTGTTCTGGTGACTGTTGAAAACATGAAATGATTCGTAGTGGGAAGAAACCCTGTGAATGTTGTGTGGGAAAGGCTTCACTATCTCTTCTGCCCTCCAGTGTCATGGAAGAACTCATGGGAGAGAAACCCATGGCATGTCAGCCGTGTGGGAAAGCCTTCCCTTGTGCCAGCCACTCTCAAGCACGCGATAGAACTCTCACTGTAGAGGTGCAATTGTGATAGGGAATATGGAAATCACTTCATGTTCTCCAAGTAGTCTTTATATATAATCCTTTGGGGGAAAGCCTACACTAAGTCTAATGCCTTAGAATCCATTAATGACTAATAGGATGGCCTGAGTCCAGGCCTCAAAAAGAGCCAATGCAAAAGCAAGACTTTCCCGCAAAAAATAAGCAATGGAGATGGGCACTGGTGGCTCACACCTGTAATCTTATTTACGCATAGGCTGAGACTTGAAGATTGCTGTTCAAAGCCAGCCCAGGCTGGACAATCTGTGAGAGACTTATCTTCAATTAATCATCAGAAAACTAGAAGTGGAGCTGTGGCTCAACGTGGCAGAGCTCTAGCCTTAAGCAAAAGGAGCTCAGGGACACAACCCAGTCCCCGAGTTCAATCCCCATGATTAAAACAACAACAACAACCATGGAAATAAGGGGATAAAAGTATGACTTATTCCCAGCATTGATATATATATATATATATAAATGTATTATAATTATAATGGTGTATATAATACATGTTTTATCATATATGTAACAATGAATGGTATAATATATAATTATGTAATGTATAATAAGTTAATATATAATCAATGTATACTATATACTATGTAATGTATTATATTATATATAGTATGATATATCACACACATGTATATATTCTCTGTGTGACTTTCTATACAGTCATGTTGTTTTAGAAATTAACTCATATTGAGCTAAATTCATTAACGTGTAGTCATTAACAAGTATGTCACTATAGAAATATTTGGTGACACTGCCTTGGTGTTCCATCTCTAAGTGCATTTGTTTTTCAAATGAGTATACAATTTGTGACTATGTAAACTGCAGAGGTCTAGTGTTCACTTGATGTCCCATTTCTAGGCACCTCTAGGCCCAGTCAGAACTGCAGTGATTGGAAGACAGCAGCCTTTTCTTGGTCTGTTCTCTGTCTTCTCAGAACTAACTTTCTGACCGCTCCACATGGTTTTCTGACATGTCTCTGTGTCTATGGCTGTAGGTTTCTAAAGGGACCCAGCAGTAGCTTGAGCTGCTGCTTACAGTTTCCACGGTTTCCTCTTAGTCTGTAAACTCTCTCACACTGGGTTCGGCTGGTTTCCAGCCTATGTAGATTGTGTAGCTCTATGTCACAGGAAGATGTCATTGGCTATAGTTTGGACTTGGAGCTATTCCAGTAAACTGGCTTTGACCAAGAAGACATGCAATGATCAGTTTCCCCTCATGGAGACCTTGAAACCTACCCATAGCATTGCCATCAGAACTTTGGCACTGGAAGAAATTATCCCAGCTCTTGAAATATTAATTTCACATATTCAACGTGTGTTTTACACAGTTAAGGTCACCATGATCCAGTTTGGTAACCACTGTCTTCCTCACTTCACTGAACTAATTACAACCAACATTCTTTACTATGGTAGGATGCTACTAATTTTTAAATTGATTTCACACATTCGTAATAAGATCTAGAACTCTCATGAATTACAGGATCATAGGAAAATTTCAAAATAGAGGAAAAAAAGCTAACCATGCCAGTGACTGTAATAAAACAATGATAATGAAAATCTCAAAATGTTTTATTCATGTGCGTTTGTTCTGTTAATTTATTTTTATTTAAGTAATAGAATTCTTTATTGGTACTATATAAACTTCAATTATGATTCTACTCATAATAAAAAATTATTTTTCCCAATGAGTATATTCATTGAAATTGGTAGATATACACATTATCAATATGTTTTCAAACAGGTAGCATTTTTGGTGTTTTGAAACTTAGGCTGAAAAAAATCTAAAAATTATTCAAAATAATTTGATGTAAAATAAACCTTTCTGGTACTAATTTTCATATGCTCTTAATTTTTCCCATTATATTTTACAATGGAACACTTTCTTAAATTGATTCTTTTCTTATTTTTAATTGTTCCCTTAGTTTATTTTACAAAAATCAATACTATTAGATCAATACATATATATACAAATATATGTTTTAGGTCTATTGATGCAGGTTGAAGAATAAACTGTTTCAATGAATCTGGGAATAATTTACACTAGAGAAGCCATTCATTGCACAGCAAAAACTGTTAGATTAGGTTGTAATGTGGTATGTCATTATTGTTCAAATTTTCATTCTCTGAGCACATTTTATTTCTGTATGCAAGCAAGCAGTTTTACTTTCTTCTGCCTGTGCATATTGGAATCTTAATAACTTTTCAAATCACACGTGGATAAGTTGCAATTATTAAGTAAGTATAAAGTGGGGGGGGGGAAGGAGGCTATTTGTATATGTCTGTATACAGTACAAAAGTTTGCCTTTTCAGCAAATGTTCCCTTCCTCCTCTGATAAGGATACATATTGACTCATCAGAACAATGAGGTGTACAAGACATTACGTAGAAAATGAACTTCACATCTTGGGGTGAGGGAGAAGTTGGGGAGGTGGGGAGGGAAGGGATGGTAGGGGAATAACAAAGAAGGAGACAACAATGCTTGAAAGGAAATGTACTCATTACCTTACTGTAACCCCTTTGTACAGTATCTTTACAATACAAATATATATTAAAAATGGATACTCATGAATGAATGCATTGATGAATTGTGTCCTTATTCTGGCTTATTTCAAACATCTCCAAAGAGAAAATGCATCCGTCTCTTCCTTTTATTTAACTTGTTCATGGTGATTCAACAGGAGGAACACCAGGTGTCCCCCTGCTAAGTGTCACTTTTGTGAAAACCACTAAAATGTATTCTTCACTCCACATATCCATGCCTTGCATGGCACAAACTCTTCTGTAATTTACATTTCTAATACATAAGATTCATATTATAAGGTCACAAGCAATCATGACAACCAGAAAATTGCCAACCAATAAAGGATGCTTTCCAATCCTGTGCTTCAGCATTTCAAAAGCAAACAAGAGGAAACAGGAAAAACATGCTCTTTCAGAAATATCGGTGGAGTTGAATCGACTGTGGGTCTCAGTTAAAAATGTCTTTGTGAGCAATTCCTATTGGGAACTAGTCAGCGCCTAGAATTAACCAAATTAAGACTGAGACATCAGTCTTAATCACATGATCCTTTCTTGATGGTTCTGTCTGGATTTTGTAGTGACGCTTAGATGTACAGGTACGCATAATTCCTTTTTAGACTTTTTTATCTGCAGACTTTCATGTCTCAGTTAATTGACAACAGAATGGTTTTTTAATGAAATGAGGAAATTTATTTTCTTAATTTCCTTTATTATTGTTTCTGGTAAACATCTGCACGAGAAGATAATTCTGTGTTCATTGCAATTCTTCATCCCTCATTCCTCTTGATACTTATCTGTCTAGCTCTTTCCCATTTTGGAACCTTGGTCAGAGACACATGAGGTTAACTTTCCAATTCCTTAGGCCAATATTTCCTAATTTTTTTCCAAATAGCTTTATTATGATTTTAGGATACTGGCACACATATATAAGAACTTTTTAAATTGTGAAAATATCATACAGAGGGGTTACAGTTACATGAGCAAGGTAATGAGTGCATTTCTTATCAAGCATTGTTGTTTCCTTCTTCGTTTCTGCTTATCATCAATGCCCTTCCAATCTCCCCACGCCCGGTGCCACCCCCCCCAACTAAACTTGTAAAGTTCTTTTTCGACGTAACAACTTGTACATCTCATTGTTGCAATGGGTACACTTGTGTCCCTATTTAAACAATTTGTTTTTTTACCTTCCCCTTCAAAAATTATACCAACATCATACACAGTGAAAACAGGGGTTATACTGTGGGGGAAGGACATACAAAGCCACAAAGAAATCATCTTATAAATATGTTAGCAAAAATAGCAAGCAAGAAAAACCATTTGAGTCCTTAACTTGGGGTTCATTTTGCCTAACATCAACTTAAGTGACCATTTCTGCTTGTCTCAGACATATACTAGTTACTGCAAATAAGGGAAACCATAGGACCTATATTTCTTTGGGCCTGGGTTACTCCACTTAATGTAATTTTTTCCAAGTCTTTCAATTTCCTAACAAATGGGGCAATGCCATTCTTTCTGATGGAGGCATAGAATTCCATTGTGTATATATAGCACATTTTCTTGACCCATGTATCTACTGAAGGGAATCTGGGTTGGTTCCATATCTTAGCTATGGTCAATAATGCTGCAATAAGCATAGTTGTGCTGGTAGCTTTAGTATGGCCTTGTTTGTGATCATTCAGATAAATGCCCAAAAGTGGGATTGCTGGGTTATAGGGGAGCTCTATGTGGAGTCTTTTGAGGAACTTCCATGCTGCTTTCCGAAGTGGTTGAACAAGTTTACACTCCCACCAACAATGCTGTAGAGTTCCCTTTTGTCCACATTCCCTTCAGCATCTGTTGTTATCAGAGTTCTTGATTATAGTCATTCTAACTGGGTGAGGTGGAATCTCAGTGTTGTTTTGATTTACATTTCTTTTATGGCTAGAGAGGTTGAGCATTTCTTGTGTCTATTGGTCATCCTTCTTTCCTCTTCAGAGAAGTTTCTCTTTAAGTCTTTAGCCCACTTATTTATTGGGCATTTATTTCTTAGAGGATTTGTTGTTAGGGGATTTAATTGTTTGAGTTCCAGGTATATTTTAGATATGCGACTATTATCCATTGTATGGCTAGTGAAGTTCTTCTCCCAATTCATGGGCTTTCTATTGATCTTGCTAGGTATGTTCTTTGCTATGCAGAAGCTTTGCAGCTTGATGTAGTACCATTTGTCAATCTTTCTTTGATTTGTTGTGTTTATGGGTCTCTATGAAGAAAAATTGAGCCTGTGCCAAGGAGATCTAGGGTTTCTCCTATTCCATCCTGTAATGTTTTCAGAGTGTCTGCTTTGACTCTGAGGTCTTTGATCCATTTGGAGTTGATTCTGGTACGGGGTGATATATAAGGACCTAGCTTTAGTTTTCTACAGATGATTAACCAATTTTGCCAGCACCATTTAATGAAGAGTCTGTCTTTCTTCCATTCTATTTTTTTACCTCCCTTATCAAAGATTAGATGGCTATAGGTCTGTGGGCTCATTTAAGGCTTTTCAATTCTATTCCATTGGTCCTGTGGTCTGTTCTTGTGCCAGTACCAAGCTGTTTTGATTACTATGGCTTTGTAGTAGAGTTTGAAATTTGGCATTGATAATCCTCCAGTACTGTTCTTCCTATTGAGGATCGTTTTTGCTATTCAGGGTCTTTTATTGTTCCATATGAATTTTTGGATTGCCTCTTCTATTTCCTTGAAGAATGAGGTTGGAATATTGATAGGTATCACTTTGAATTTGTAGATAGCCTTGGGAAGTATTGCTATTTTCATGACGTTGATCTTTCCAATCCAGGAGCATGGGAGGTTTTGTGACTTTCTAAGTTCTGTTTTGATTTCTTTTTTCAGGTTTTTAAAGTTTTCATTGTAGAGATCCTTCACTTCTTTGGTTATGTTAACTCCTAGGTATTTTCTTTTTTGTGGGGCTATTACGAATGGAGATGCTTTCCTGATTTCAACCAGGCTTTTCTCATTGTTGGCATACAGAAAAGCCATTGATTTTTGAGGGTTAATTTCATACACTGCCATTTTGCCAAAGTTTTGTATAAACTTGAGTAATTTGGGAGTGGAGTCCATGGTTTCTTTAAATACAAGATCATGTCATCTGCAAAAGGAGAGTTTTACTTCATCTTTCTTTATTTGGATCCCTTTTATGTTTGCATTTGTCTTATTGCTGTAGCTAGGCATTCTAGTATTAAATTGAAGATAAGTGGAGAGAGTGGACATCCTTGTCTTGTTCCTGAGTTAAGAGGAAATGGCTTTAGTTTTTCACCATTCAGTGTAATGCTGGCTGTAGATTTGTCATATACAGATTTTATTGTATTGAGGAATGTTCCCTGGATTCCCAGTTTTTCCAGAGCCTTCATCATAAAGGGGTTTTGGATCTTGTCAAATGCTTTTTCTGCATCTATTGAGATAACCATGTGGTTCTTAGCCTTGGTCTTTTTGATGTGATGAATTTTATTAATTGATTTGCAGATATTGAACCAGCTTTTTATCTCTGAAATGAGTTCTGTTTGATTGTCGTTTATGATTTTTTGGATGAATTGTTGAAGTTGATTGGTCAAAATTTTGTTGAGAAGCTTTGCATCAATGTTTATCAAAGAAATGGGTCTATAGTTCTCTTTCTTTGATGAGTCCCTGCCTGGTTTTGGGATGAGGGTTATGATGGCTTCATAGAATGAGTTCAGTAGTGAACTTTCTCTTTCAATTTCATTGAAGAGTTGGAGGAGTATTGGTGTGAGTTCTGCTTTGAAAACCTTATAAAATTCCACAGTAAATCCATCTGGTCCTGGACTTTTCTTAGATGGGAGGTCTCTTATTGCTGTTTCTATTTCAATGCTTGATATGGGCCTGTTAACATGGTTTAACTCATCTTGGTTTAGCTTTGGCATGTTGATATTTGCCAGGAAAAGGCCCATTTCTGCCAACTTTTAAAGTTGCTAGCATAAAGGTTTGAGAAGTATTCCCTTATAATGTTCTGCATCTTGGTTGTTTCTGGGGTGAAATTGTTTTTCTCATCTCTGAGTTTATTTGTTTGGGTGTGTTCTCTTTTTCTGATAAGATTTTCTAAGAGTCTGTCAATTTTGTTATTTTTTCGAAGAATCAACTCTTTGATTTGTTGATTCTTTCTGTGTTTTTAGATTCTAATTCATTTAATTCTGATTTAAATTTAATTATTTCTTTCCATCTACTGAATTGGGGTTTATCTTGCTGTTCATTTTCAAGGAGGTTCAGATATCTCATTAAATTGTTGGTTTCAGATCTCTCCAATTTGTAGATGTAGGAACTCAGAGCTATAAACTTGCCTCTGAGTACTGCCTTTGCTGTGTCTCAGAGGAGCTAGTAATTTGTGTGTTCCTTTTTTTTGAATATCATGAACATTTGAATTTTGTTTCTAATCTCTTCCATGACCCACTGGTAATTCAACAGTATGTTGTTCAGCCTCCATGTGTTACAGGAGTTTCTTTGGTGGCTTTTCGTGTTGAGTTCTAATTTTATTCCCTTGTGGTCTCAGAGAATACACGATAGAACTTCAATGTTTCTGAATTTGGACAAGTTTGCTTTGTGACCTAAAATGTGGTCTATTTTGGAAAATGTTCCATGTGCTGCTGAGAAAAATATGTATTCTGATACTGCTGGGTGAAATATTTGGTAGATGTCTGTTAAATCTAGTTGATCTATTCACTTGTTTAGATATGTGGTTTCTCTGTTGAGTTTTTGCTGAGTTGATTTTTCTAGTGGGGATATTGGTGTGTTAAAGTCCCCAACAATTAATGTTTTTGGATATATCCGAGCTTTGAGGAAAATTAGTGTTTCTTGGATAAATTTGGGTGCTCCGTTGTTGGGCAAATAGATATTTAGAGTTGCAATATCCTCCTGAGGGACAGATCCCTTAATTTGTATGTAGCGACCTTCGTTATCTCTTCTCACTAATTTTAATTTGAAGTCTATTTTATCTGTTCTTAGGATTGTAACTTCCACCTGTTTATGGTGGCCTTTTGCTTGGTAGATTTTGTTCCAGCCTTTGAATTTCAAAATATGTTTGTTTTTATGGGCAAGGTGTGACTTCTGAAGGCAGCAGATAGAAGGATCTTGCTTTTTAATCCAACTAGACTGTCTATGTCGCTTATTTGGAGAGTTAAGTCCGTTAATGTTGAGAGGACTGAGAGGTATTTGGGAGTTCCTGCCATGTTATCCCCCTTCTTGGAGGCTGTGACAACTGTGTTCTTCCTATGGTTGTTGGATTCTCAGTTTAGATGAGGTTTCTTGGCCTTTATTGTGGTCTTGTTGGTTTTCTATGTGCAGGACATCTTTAAGTATCTTTTGTAGGGCTGGTTTGGTGGACATGTATTGTTTAAGTATTTCTTTGCTATAGAAGTTTTTTATTTGACCTTCAGTTATGAAGGAGAGTTTAGCTGGGTACAGTATTCTTGTTTGATAGTTGTTTGTCTTTAGTGCATGGCATACATTTTTCCTGGCTCTTCCTACTTTAATTTTCTCTGCTGAGAAATCTGAGGTGATTCCAATTGGTTTCCCTTTATAAGTAATTGATCTTTTCTCCTCAACAGCTTTAAGGATCTTTTCCTTGGTCTGAATTGATCCTGTGCAGATTATCATGTGACTGTGGGATGTCCTATTCTTGTCTGGTCTATATGTGGTTCTTAAAGCTTCTTGTATCTGAATAGACCGATTTTTTTGCATGTTTGGGAAGTTCTCTGCTAAGATCCTATTAAACAAATTTCCTAGACCATTAACTTCTGTTTCTAGGTGCTCCTCTACATCCATTATCCTCAGATTAGGCCTTCTGATGATGTCTTTTCTTTTCCTTCTAATTGGTCAGCTTTGATGGGTTCAAATTCTTTGTTGGAGCTTTGTTTTAGATCTTGGATGAACTTCTTTACCTCCTTAATTTGGTGTTCAGTGTTTATTCTCAAATCACTTAGTTGATTGGTTATGATTTCCTTGTACTCCCATTCCTTCCGTCCAGCTCCATTCAGCATTCCCTTTGTAGTCTCCCTGAATTCTTTCAGCTGTCTGTTTATGAATTCCATGAATGCCTCTATTGATCTTTGTCTATTCTTCATCCTGCTGTCACAATTCCTGTATTACTCTTTGATTAGCTTCCTCACGTTCATGCAATTTCTGTCTTTCTCTTTGACTGTTCTCTACCTCCTCTTGCAATTTCTGAATTAATCTTTGAGTTGCCTCCTCAAGTCCATGATATTCCTGTATTAATCTTTGGTTTGCTTCCTCTTGTGCCCAATCACACTCACATTGAGTCTGCAAGTTTTCAACCTTTTCATTAATCATGTTTACCAGTAGTGTTTGTATGGTTTTTTGGGAACTCTCCTCTGGATTATTCATTATCTGTTCTGTCAGCAGATTATCAGGAGTGAGAGTTGAGATACTGGACTTGCCATTTTTCTTGTGTTTTCCTGCTTGTTCTGCATATTTGGTATGAAAGTATCACCAATTCTGTGCTAGAACACTATTTTAAGGCAAGCACCAACCAGAATCCTGTAGTTTCACATTCAAAATGGCTGCAAATACACTCTAGTTCAACAGATACAATCTACTCAACATCAAACAACTATGGATTAATTGGTTAAGAACAGCAAGGAAGAATTTGGCAAACCAGAAATTATTTGGTTCAGGGAGAAATGTGGGGGAAAATAGGATTAGAGGGATATGGAGAGGTAAAAGAGGGAAATGGATTGGACGTAATGATAGGAGAGAGATTTTAAAAAATAAGAAAAAATGGGAAAAAATTTAAATTTAAAAAGTGAAACATTTAAAAATATATAAGTATAAAGAAATTATATTCAGAGAAGAAAAGGATAGGATGAGTGGAGGAGAAGGATAGAAAGGAAACATGAAATACTAAAAAAAAATTCTTAAAATTAGTTACTTGAAAATTATATAGGTATAAAAAGATAATACAGATATTAAAGTAGTTAAGCCTAAGAGGTTGTGAATTGAGTAACAAATTTCTGGATTATGTACAAAATGAGGGATAAGGTCTAATGATTGCTGACACGTATATATTTGGGGATGAGCAGAACAGCAATTAAGTCACCCAAAAAGGAAAGAAAAAAATGAAAAGAATAAAAAATACTAAAAGGACCAAAAGGTCAAAAGAGATTAAGAAACACACACACACACACACACACATATACATGTACACCTAAAATAAAAAGTATGAGAGAAAAAAGATTTATAGAAAACAATTTTTAAATAAAAAATTTTAAAAAGGTACAAAAAAGAGTTCTTTGATTTTTTGGGGAGGAGAGGGGGATGGATGGGATGATCTTGTATCTCCCCTGTGTCTATAACCAGTCTCTTAGTGGAGTCTCTGGTCTGCTTGTGGTGTTTGGTTTTCCTGTGGCTTGATTAATTTCTTAAGTCAGTTTGTTTGAGCAGGCAGAAAAAAATGCTCTGTGTTACCCAGGATTTTGTGATCCTCCTCCCAGGCTAGTTCAGTGGTAGGGAGATCTGCTTTGAGTATCACTAAAGAGGGAGATGGTTGTTTCCTCTAGTTTGGAGATGCTGTGAAGAGGCTAGTTCTGGGTAGAGTTGAGGCCTTTCAGCAAATAGTAGCTTTTCCCTGAGAGGCTAGCTCCTGAGACACTCACAGAGCCCAGACTGGAGACATTCTCAGGGTTTATGTTTACTGAATTTCTTTTTTTTTTCAATAGAAAATTAAGTTTATTTCTGGATATACCACAATCAAATGTATTCTGTGTTTATTTAGAATATCATAATCAATGCAAAAATAGGTTTCTTTTCTCTAAAAGTTAATACAATACTATGTTCTAAAAACAGGATATTTTCAATTGATTGTCTAGGCTGCTGTAGGTAGGGGCAGCCTCTGGCTCTATTTACCCAGTCACTCCTCAAGGGGCGGAGCTTTCCATTTCTGGGCCAGGTGTCTTTTCCCTGAGTGGAGTTGAGCCTGGCAGGTCAGGTCAGGATCCTGTGACCTGCTAAATGACTCTTTTGTTTTCTTCCAAGGCCTGAGTTGGAGCTAGCTGCTCAGCTAGGCCTTTGTCAATATCAAAGATGGAGATCTCCGAAGGTTCGAGATGGGTAGCCTTTCCTCCTCAATCCCTGAGAAGGAGTGAGGATCTCAGGGTCCTACTCATGCCTGAGTCTTGGTTCCTGGGTCATCTCTGGTCTGCTATCTGCAGGATGAAGATATCTGCTCTTTCTCAGTGCTTGCTGGTGTTGAGTAGAATCTGCTTGCCCGATGTGTCTGGCACCTTTGTCCCGGACTTTCTCTGTAGGTATGGTGGCTTCGGCCGCCACCACTGCCACCACTGCTGTCGCAGCTAGGGCTACCGGCAAGTGCTCAGATCTGTCTCCTTGCCTGGATTTTCCCACTCTGGCCAAACTCTCTGTACTGTGATGGCACACTTGGTGTGATTCTCTAGCCTAGGACTATTCACTGGAACACTAAAACTGCTTTCAATGCGAGAGCTTGTTGAGCTTCCAGCTTCTCCTTTGCCATCTTCCTCCGAACTCCACAAATATAAGATTCTATCCTGAAATTTTTGAGTTCAAATGCAAATTTATTCTTTCTATGGTTTTTTTAGATTGTTTTACTTGTTTATCTTCAAACACAATTCTCCATCTCTATAGAAATTTTTACCCTTCTATTAAGACTATGCACAATGGAGTGATATCATGTTTGTTTTCCACACTGAGTGTAAATGATGCTATGCCATAGGCCATCTCCTTTTTCCTTTGTATATCAGTGTTTATATCATCCTTTTTCAACATAAGGGGTATTAAATTATTAGTTATTACCACTTTGTCAGTACAGTTATTACCACATAAAGACTTAGAAGTTCAATGAACAAGTCGTATCTAATTTCACCCACTCTTTAGTAGGACTGAAAATATTTTTGCACAGGAAATCCACATAATCCCTTTTCTTGATCTAGTAAAAGGAGTGCATTATTTCAGTCTACTTAGATTTACTCATACTCTGACACATGCTATAGCTTGCTTGTAAGAATATTATAATTACCCATTACAGACTAATCACAGCGTTATTTATACCTGAAGATTACCTACTAATTATATGTGCAGTTATTATGAGAAACCTGGCAAAGGAAATGTGAGCAATTTCTATGAAATTTTGAGTATATGCTATTTAATTTTATGATTATTTGTACCATATAAAACAGCTAGTTGCCAAAAATCAGATCAGAGGGGTGTTGTAGATCTCCTACCTATTTCCTTTTAATAATTCTGGACCATAGCAATGCCAGCGGCACAGCTTGCCTAGGTTTTAGGATAGAGGCCTTTGGGACAGAGCTAAGTTTAGAACTTGTAATTTAAAAAATATATAAATTGCTGTGAGATAAAGTATCAGGATATATTAAGAAATTTGGAGACTTGTAGTGGACTTGGTATTTTAGTTTTAGAATAATAATGATAAATGTCTAATTAATTGCATGAATTATTAAAATAGCATGAGTACTAGAAAAACTAGTGATAATATAGCTAGGAGTATTAATACTAGTAGTGTTAGAAGACCTAATAGTAGTAGTAATATTAGTCCAACCACAGTGGGTAAAGAATGAAGATTGTAAGGAGTAATTAGAAAGAACCAAGAGATAGAAAATCATAATGGGATCTTTTGTTGAGGAGCTTTCTCTGCCTGACTACATACATAGATGGAATTTTATAGTCATGCAATGAGATGTTAGTCATGCATATGTTTGTATAAAATATTATCAGGCACTAAGTGTATATGTGAGTATGAACTATTATGTGTCAAAATAATGATGGCTGTTTGAAGTGGCATTCAGGTATCAATATTAATGCTATATAGTTTCTTCTGTCAATGTAAGAGAAAGAAATGAGGAAGAATTCTGTTTTAAGATGTATCACAGTCATGTAATAACAATAGTTGAGAAACACCAATGCTGATGTCATGATATCAATATTTCAAAGTTTCTGGTTATGTGTAAGAATCAAATAATCGACTGAAACTTTTTTTATTCCATTTGTGAGAAACAATAGGTATAGTTAAATCACAGGTCCATAGGTGATTGTGTGGATGTGTCTGATATAGTAGGCCCAGTTACATAGATTTTGACTCTTTAAAACTCAAGTGGTTGATACAATAGATCACTCACAACTAGTAATAGGTTTCCCAGACCACACAGTATCTATTACAGGTAGATGATGTTGGAAGATGGAAAGAGAACCTTCTATTCTTTTGCTTGATACAATGATAATTGATAGACTGTGTTACTGCATACATCAATGTTTTTCATTTTATAAGAAATCAATGAGAAGGATGATACCTTAGACCCTTAAGAAGATGGTAAAATGACAGACGATAAGTCAATAAGAAAGCATAGATGCCCTTTCTGATTCTCTAACCCTGTTTGTCTGTAGTTCTTCAAAAGTGTACAATCCTTTACTCTATGTTCCCACACAGATCCGCCAGCAAAAACTTTCCCCTGGGTTAGAGCTTCAGTAGTCAAATAATGTGAAAGTCATGACCTTGACCTTTTTAGTCAAAGGCTTCTTCAAGTTAAATATTAGCTTTACTATTTCTGTGTGACTGTGGCCAAACTATCTTGCTTCTCTCTGAGCCTACTTTCTTTAGGAAAAGAATGGTATATATGCACAAAAGATTGTAACAAGGATAAACTAGCACCATGTTTTGGATAAATAGATGAAATAAATATTTGACACATTTGGTGGCACAAAGTAAGATCTTTCAGGTCAACTATTTATAAAAAATAAAAGAAAGTGGTACTGTGTCTTAAGTGGTAGATTGCTAGCCTTGAGTTGAAGAGCTCAGGGACAGTGCCTAGACCCAGAGTTCAAGCCCCACAACAGACAAAAAAATGTGAATATGATTGCTCACCTCTATTAATTTATTTCACACTTATCATTTAGGTTAGAAAAATATCTTTGGGGATTTTTGTGTGTGTTCATTTTGTGTATAAGGACTGAATTCTCAATCATGCCGGGTATGGCCTGTCTTGCCTTCAAATATCTGGACTAACTGCCAACAATTGTGGAACCCACAAAGCCTAGTGCTGTTGGCACTAGCATTCTCAAGAGGCTTTCCCTCATTTGCACCACTCACTCTCTCTATAGAATGCACATTGATTCAGGATCTGCCAACTTCTGTTTCAGGTTCATTGTTTGAAGCATGCTTGCCCTCCTGAACTGGGAACTTTGTGTTTGACATGGGTGTTCTTTCTGACCTGTGGACCAGCTTTCATCACAAAGGGAATTTCTACCTCATCTGGAATATTTCCTTCCATTTCTTTTCAGCTTCCTCACCAACTTGAGTTAAACACTGCATCAGAACACAAGCCTTGTCTCCGGTGAACATCTTCCCGAAGATCAAAGGCATGCACCATATTGTACCATATTCTTATGTTTCAGGCTGATTGATGGTGAATTCCGTTATAACCTACTGGTTTTGTCTTCTATGATTTCCACCTTCATCTTCAGCTTTCTGGATAGACTCATCTTTGAACTTGCATGTGAAAGCCGCACCTCAGGTACTCTTCATGATGCTTGACTCCTCTGCCAAATGCAAGTGTGTTTCCTTCTGTCACAAAGAAAATGCCATGTTCTATCCAGTACATAACTGCCTGCTTAAGAATTCCACCCTCGGGAAAAATAGATGTGGTGCTGAACTTTGACCTTCTTTCTTCCTCCTCTCCGTATAGTCAACTGACTCTTGGCCAATATTATGCATACTGTGGAAAGTGCAGATTAACACGAGACATCTGGGTGGCTCAAAAAACAGAAAAAAATCACAAAAAACACAGTACAACTCTAATGTATGAATAACTGATAAGTTATAGGCTAAGAACAAGGATGCATTTAGATAATGTGCAAAGAGACACAAAATAGAAATGCATTCTCTCCTCTGAGTCTCTCATCTGGTGTGTGTGTGTGTGTGTGTGTGTGTGTGTGTGACTTCATGAGTTCAGGATAGTGTATCCAGATGGTTCCAGAGAGGGATTTACCAATTATACACAAAGCTCAGCCTCTGGCAACACCTCCACAAACCCCAGACACCAGGAGAGGATGCCCAGTACACCTCTTTCAGAGCTTCTTTTCTATTCCTTACATCAGTATGGAAGCTGAAAAGAATTAATGTTATCTTTGAGGAGAGAAATTTGAGTTGTGAAGGATGTTAGCTTGCCCTACATTTTTCTTTCCTCCTTCACTATTAAATCTGAGGGACAGTTTTATTCAGAGGCTGCTATTATTTTGCCTTGACCATGATGTGACCTTCATTTACAGGAGCTGACTCAGATGAAAGATTCTGGAATGGCAATACTGTTTGTTGGTCTTTCACCCTCTCCTGCATCATTACCACTGCTGTGGAATTTATCCTTGGTTATCTTTCCTTATTCAGAAAGCCTTCTATATCAATCAGAGCAGACAACTCAGGGGTAAGAGAAAGTGCTCTCATGATTCATTGTGAGGAACACCATAAGAAACTCCACCCCTTTGCTATTTCTCCCTTCAACTATGGCCCTTCAGTTCAGCTCACTTAGAGTGCATCAGGCATTCCTTAAACACATCCAGAATTGTCTGATTATTGAAGAGGCTATTGGAAAAAAAGTCTGGCTTCAAACTACCATGCCTTTTGTTACATATTACTATAAAGAATAGGTTCACCTTAACTCCAATGTTCAGGCTTGATTTAATAGTCTTACTATGTTCCCACATCCTCCCCCAGCCTCCAAAAATAACATACATTACAAAACAGTACAGAGAAGGGTTTAACAGTGTTGATATTCTTATTGGGTAGGTAGGTAGATGGCTACATGCATTATTCAAAGAGGAAATAATTTGCACAATTAGCTGACTCTACCTCATCTCCACATTGAGTTGTGAGCCTGTAAAGAATTGCAATGGACAATCATTTTGTTTTATTCTTTCTAATATGCTGTTTGAGTTACAGCATGGTTAAATGATTCGCCTAAAGCCACACAGAGAATTAGCACAAGGAAATAGTGTTCTATCATAAAAGAGAAGTAAAATTTTGATGTTATACCAAGTGATGTCTGAGCCCATTTCTGGGCTTAGCAATCCAACTGATCATAAGCCTGTTTTGTAACCTCTCTAAGCTTCAGCACATTCTTCTGCAGAGTTGAAAATGCCTACTTCCTTGTGGAGCTCTGAGAACTAAACAACAAGGATTGAAAGTATAAAATGATACAGTGATAATTTACAACTATTCACATTTCCTATTTGCCTCATGCTGTGTGCTGATTGATAGCAGATTCACCACTTTTCCTGGGCTTGTGCAACTTTGCCTCTGTACCTGCAACACTCCAGCTCTGAGTGGTTCTCTGTGCCAAGGCCAATGTCAGACATCATGAAAGATCACACCTTGACCTCTCTAACAGGGGCACAGGGCATACTTCTCATGTTTGTGGGTGTTCTTATCATAAATATAAGGTAAAGGACAGAGGGCCTCACAGGAAGAGCCCTGATATTACAAGGGAAGCATACAGAGCTCATTGGGCATCACTCACCATCTTCAAGTCACTGGTTTGGGTACTAGCCTGTCAACATTTCTTCATCACTTCAAAAGTGATGGGTTACCCATGGACTTCTCCCTCTAAAAGCAGGTGTATGAACCCATTTTAACCCAAGTGCTGGGGCTTGCTTTTCACCTGGCCCTTCTGCAACCCCACCACAAAACAACTCCAGTTTGGCATTCACTTTTCAGGCTCAGATCCAGTTATGAGACTCCTGGTATCTCCATCTGTGCCTACATTCCCATGTTCCCCATTTTCATGATGTTTGGAACCAATCCCTTTTTTCCCCATCCATCCATTTTTTTTTTACTTTTATTTTATGTTTTGTTTTTTTGTTTTGTTTTGTTTTGTTTTGTTTTTTTGGGTACAGTCATGGGGCCTGAACTCTGGGCCTGAGTGCTGTCTCTAAGCTCTTCAGCTCAAGGCTAGCACTCTACCACTTGAGACACAGTGCCACTTCCGGCTTTTTTCTTTTTGCTTATGTGGTGCTGAGGAATGGAACCCAGAGCCTTAGGTATGCAAGGCAAGTGCTCTACCACTGAGCCAACCCTCCAGCCCTTTTCTTTTACTTTTAATGTCAGGATGAGTCCTGTGCGTGTATACAAAAGCTGGAATCTGAATCATTTCAAACACAAAACCAGATTCCTTTACATATTTTTCAAAGTCAGGGAGGACTTTTATTTTGTAATGAAATTGACAATTATCTACTTGTAGGGTAGGAGATGTCTCTACTCTTAAAGAGATTCACACATACTCCAGAAGGAGCAAAGATAAAGTGGAGGTTTTATCATAAAATATGTTTGGAAGTCTGCCTCTTGCTGAAAATTCAAAGTGAGTTTCTAAAGCTATGGATATTAATTTAAATAAAAAATATGGCTGACCTAGAGGAGCAGGCAGGGTTGCTCAGCGTGCATTTTGGAGAACTGCGTAGCCACAGCTCTGACTTCTTGATTAGGTGCTTGTGTTTGCTGGGCAGTGTTAGCAATGTTAAAACTGGCTGAGCAGAGATCTTCGAATTCAGCAACTTCTTGCCCAGGCTTAGTCCACAGAAGATATCTTCCAGTCAAATTTCACTTTCAAACACCAAAACACACAGAAAATGTTTTTGCTACCGAGTCACAGAAATAACTGGTAAAGAGATAAAGCAAAATAAAGAGTAAAATTAAATCACCTTATTGAACATCGTATCAACTCATCTTTAAATCCAGGCTGGAGTGTATTGTGTATTGACTTTATGCCTTGAGAAGTTGCCTTAGATTCTTCCTACCTCAGTTTGCTAATATGTGAACTGGGTCATATTAAAGTATCACTTGTCGTGGGTTGTGGGTTTTGGTGCTTGTAGAGTGGAGGAAAGAAGTCAGAGTCCTTCACTGTAATCTCAGAGGCTCTGTGCCCACATTGCCCCATGGCCTGTGTTTAGCTGGTTCAGCATATCCACATAACCTTGAGTCAGGTATGCATGTGCTACCTTACCTAACCCGACACACGTGGCCTTGAGACCAGGTACCTATGCAAGGCCTTGTGTGGCAATGGAGTCAAATCACTGTTAGACTGTAGGCCACTGCTCAGGAGCAGAGACCTGTGAGGAGCTGCTACCCCTGAAGCAGAGAGAGCTAAAGAGGGACGGCGTGTGGGCCTGTGAACAGTGCACTGTTGTTAATGGTAAGTCCATGCATAAGAGAATAAAAGCACAGCCATCCATTCTCAACATGCCTGGTATTTTTGTCTTTGTCCTGCCAGAGTCAAAGTAGACTTAAGAACCTGCCATGTAATATGTAGGGACCAAATCTAAAAGGCTGTGTATATATATATATATATATATATATATATATATATATATATACACACATACATACACACACACACACACACACACACACACAAACACACTCAGAGAGTGAGCATGCGCCAGAGGCATGGTGCCAGGCCAACACATACACATATGTAATTTGTTTGGCTTTTATCTGAAATTGGGTTGTGAGTAGTTCAATTTGTTGGTTGAATCTCATTTTCCACCTGTTAAAATAGGTTTAATAATTTTTCATCTCATGTTTCTGGTGATTTTTAATTTTATTGTCCACAATACATTTTCAAGCATCAAAATAGTTTCTGTTGTCTGGTTTTTTAATGTAACATGGTTCTTGCAACAGTTAATTCAATACAAAGTTTCATGTCCAGATGCATTGTTTAATAAAATGGACTTTAGGTTAATGTGACCGTATGTCCATTCTTTCTATCTGTTTATGTAAGTTCAAACATAGTGAGTATCCTGATGATTTAAAATAAGACTAATGATAACTATTACTTCCTCATTGAAAATAAGGCAAGTTAACATCTATCTCTCTATCATCTTCTGTCAGCTACCTATCATCTACCAATCACCTACATATCTATCAACTATTACTTCTCTATCATATGTATCTATTCACTTGTGTATGTACGCACAGCATATGTGTCTGTATGATTGACCTGTAAAAGGTGAATGCATAGAGCTGAATACTGTATGCAGAACATGATTCAAAAAATGATATCTAAAGTGAAATTGCAATGGGTGATCTGTGAACTGTCATAAGTGACTTGAAATCAACAGTATAACATGGTAATATGCCTTCATGAGATGAGAATGTGATGTGTCCCTCTCATTTCTCAAAACACCTTCTAACCCATCTTCCTTTCTCTGCCAAGCAACTCCCCATATGCACATCCATGTCTACAAGATCAGAAAAGGAAAACCCATCCAGCCTTTGAAAGCCATCCAATTCCCCAGCCAGATCCAGAAACTTTAGTGAAAGGACAGTGACAAATCTTTGAGATAATAGCAGCCGGCGGGATCACAGAGGTGAAGAATCTGTTATCTGATGTAAACTGCTCATCCATGCGAGGTGAATGAACTCTTTACAGGGTGCCATTTAGTTCATGGGCAAAGATAATTTATTGAACATACCCAGTTCCTGAGGCAGCTGAATTTGTTCCATCCGGCTAAGCAGACTGTTCTGATGTACTGTTTATTCCTCTTTGTTCATCTAAGGCTGGGTCTCAGGCATTAATAAGAAATGACAAGTCACTCATTCACGCTCTGTACACTACACAGCTCTCTTAATGACTCTCCCAACTTCTAGTGTATATGGTTTTGTCTGATGGGAGCTTGTGTGGCTTTGGTTTTCCCCATTTTCAGATGGGACTGGAATCATGCTGAGACTAGGGGAAGGTTACAATCTTTGGAAGTTCTCTGACTGAGATCTTTTTCCTCAGCCAACTATTCAGTTTTAGTGTAAACTCCAGAAAATATCACCCTGTCTTCAGCAAGTGGTAAACGATTCAAACCACAAAGCAGGCTTTCCAGTCAGAGCAAACAAGTTACAAGTTTGTCTTCATCAAATTAAGAGTCCTGTCTCTCAAAAGATAGCAGTAAAAATAGCAACAGCTCTTATACAGACTGTGTAATTGGTAATTAACATGTATAAACCAATAAGGAAGCACTGCTTACCCCGTTAAGAATAGAAATAGACACGAATGGAAAAGACACGTATAAAACAACAAACCTCTGAGAAAAGTCATGGCCATCCAGAGAAATATGATCAGATAAATGACCCACTTAGCAAACTGTCTAGCATCCATGAGTAAATGAATAGATGAATATGTCCACTTATCCCAGGAGTTGGCAGACGCATGACTTGAAGAGAGGTCTTAGATACTGGTGATTTAGAAACAATGGTGCTCTGTACTGAATCTTTGCACACATGAGTCCTGTGACTTTGCCATTCTGTTCCAGCACTTTTCTAGAAACAATTGGAGCAAGTAGAAATGTGTTTTAAAGAATCTGACTTCAATCTGTTCATAGAAAGACAATTTTATAACGAAAGTGAAAATCACTCAGATACTCATTAATAGTAAAAGTTTGCTACAATCAATGGAAAATGAATTACATGCAGAAGATAAACCCCAACCATTCATGGTTTCATACAGCAAACATCAAAAGTGATTTTCACAGACGTTATGTTGGGTCAGGGGAAAACAGTAGAGGCACAGTGTGCTGAGCTTTGGTGATCCATGGGGAAGGAAGGGACCTGACAAACTGATATTAATTTGTATATGTACTTCACTGGGTTATATTAGATCTATAATTCAAAGGTTTTTTTAAATGCATTTTTAATACATGGGCTTTAACTTTTTTCACTTTCTTATGAGAAAAATATTTAAGTTGCAAAAAGTACATTTTTAGCAATACCTACTAATGAAATTCATAAAAGCATACTTAAAGGAGAGCAAACAAAGAGAAGAGATCAGTAACTCTGAGACTACTGAAGGACATTTGTGATGATTTTCCAAGAAAAAAATGATTGAGAAACACATTTAAATCATGTATGAATATCAAGAACACAAGGTGAAGCAAACAATGTAAAATTATAGAGATACTGTGCTACAAATTATGGAAAGATTAAAATCAGGGAAAAAACAAGATGAATACAGAAGAATGAAAAGATGAATTTGTTGAATGCAAAGCTAGGAAATAATCCACATAAATCTCAGAACATGGATAATTTTTGAGGGAAATAATATATAACAGTTTAGCAAAGGCATAAGTAGAACCTTAAAGTCACTTGTTACATAAACATTATATATATGTGTATGCATATATATATTAGAACTTTATCATCAAGAGTTACATAAATGTAATATATTAATAGTTTATATGTGTAGTTTATAAATATAATTTTCTGTGTTTTTATCTCCTTGTTTTTTATTTTACTGTAATCCTAGCTACTCAGGAGGCTGAGACCTGAGGATCACATTTCAAAGCCAGCCTGGGCAGGAAATTCCATGAGACTCTTATCTCCAATAAACCTCCAGAAAACTGGAAGTGGTGCTATGTAGCTCAGGTGGTAGAGTGCTCGCCTTGAGCTGAAGAGCTGACAGTGCCCAGGTTCAGAGTTCAAGCCCCACGACTGACAAAATAAATTAATAAAAAATTGTATGAGTGGTAGGAAGAATTTCAGAATTATTATTTATATTTGTTTATGCTATTGCAGTATTCATTTACTTTCCTATTACCTTTGTGGATCCAGTTCTCATCTTAATTCATGTCTTTGTACACGTGCTATTTTAGCTTATATGCACCACTTTATACCATTACAAGGGAATATATCATTTCTCTGATTTTAGAGTTTATGGAATAATTTAAGAGTTTTTTGTGCCAAAATGATCCGAGGTGTAATTGAAATGCTTAGTGAATGCCACCGTAATGACTATGTACCTTTCTACTGGCTGTGACCCCCTCACTCGATACTGAATTGTCTCAGTCTGCTTCGCTCCCTACTCTCCTCCCACAGTGGTTACACACACTGGTCGCTGTGACCTTTCATTGCACAAGCATAAAGGCTGTGAGGCAGTGATTCAGCACTGTGCAGAGGCAAGGATGCACGCCTTTATTTAACCTGAGAGGCTTCAGTTAAGTCTGCCTCCATCCTCTGTGTGACTGGCATGTACTATGTTTGTCATTCACAACTCTTATCTCCTTCCAGCTCCTTTGAACAACACAGCTCTAGGTGTTAGGTGTGCTTGATAATTCTTTGAAAGCCAGTGGTATCATGTATGGAAACAGAAATGGAAGAGGTGGACCAAGGAAGCTGAGGCCTCCAGTGTGAGTGGCAAAAATTAGAATCAGACATGGGACTAAAGGCTCTGGCCTACCTCTTTGGATTTCCCAATGAGGCATGAGTTTAGGAGGTTTTTGTGCAGCCACATCTTTTATCTTGGTAGAGCTACCAGCAAAAGCATCATAGAATTCATAATGAAAACAGGAGCAGGGTTTGCTTGTGAGCAATTTGTGGAGAATTAGTCACGTTTGGACAAGGTCCTCGGAGGAAATCAGTGTTTGGCCTGATACTTGTCAAGGAAGAGAGAAACTGACAGCTACTTCTGACTGTGCATTATGATAGCGCCAATGGTTTTATTAAAGAGGCAGAGGGAGAAATACAATATCAGTATTCAGTTCATGTGAGATAATCACAGGCTGAGAACCTGCCATCCATCAGCTTGCACTAGGGCTCTATTAGGAATGAACCAGATTCAGGGCCTGGCCTCCAGTGCACGTGGTGAGATGAGGATGACGAATGCTTGCCCCAGCTGTGCTTGTGTGAGAAAAGTCTTCACAGAGATGAGTAAACTACTGCATCAGAGATGCAGACCAGACTATTATTTTGGTGTGAACAACTGATTCATATTCTTTGTGGAAACTGTCAGTGGAACAAGGGCTATGTAAGTCAGGGAATTAGAGGAGATCTATCATCCTAAGGTTATCGAAAAGCAAGTCGTTGGCGAATAAGTTGAGAAAGACAAACAGGAGATGCAGATATGGTACCAGGTATAGAGATGGCATATTTGGAAGCCAGATGGAACGAGGCATATTTGTGTGTGTAGATGAGTGATGTGAGAGGAAGAAGGCAAACATTACATCGAAAAAAATGCATGGAACAGAACACAGTGGCACGTGTTAGTGGGCTTTATGTGGGGGTTTCCTATCTCTGTGGAAATTTAAAATTTGTTTAGCACCTTTAAATACTGTATTTATCAAAAGCAAAATTTGACTAAAGCTACTGACATTTTTGAAAGCTTTAACTATCCATTTTCTAGTTAAATTACTAAATTTACTTTGGCAGTTCTGCAAAATTTAAAAAATGTTCACCCCTGAGAATATTTTAGTCATTTAGTTAAAGAAAGATTTAACATCACTGTGATTATGAGGGAAGTGCACAAACTACAAACAGAGACAGAATGACTTTATAAAGAACCAGATAAGTCAAAGCTCTGTAATTTGTCATTCTACTCCTTTGTAATCAGACCTAAAAGCCACCATTGAGACCCAGCTACGAAAGAGGCTTCAGTTTTATTTTCTCCATTTCCTTCCCTGATTCCTTTCCTCTACAGTGGAAAAGAGACAGATATGATTCAAATTATGGAAAAGTAACTAGATACCTATATGATTTAAATGATGGCTGAGTGATTTAGTCACTCACTCATTAGAGTAAGTCATTAATCTCCTTTAAAGACCTAATTCAACATTTCTTTTTTCCCCCATTACTTGAACGAAAGGCATTGTACATACAAGGCAAGCAGGAAACTAGAGAGGACATCTAATTTCACTGAGGCTCAGGTTTCATATCTGTAACATGGGAATTATCCACTCTCTGCAATTTATCTCATGGACAAGAAATCATGATGCAATCAACAATAGAGAAAAATATATCTTACAGACATGAAAATAAATATCACAATAGATTTGATCACTGTGATCATAATAATTAACAGTTTCAGATTCTTTATCTCCTACTTAACTTTTGTTCTTGATATCTTGGTAATTAAAATGCCAAACCACATACGGCATTAACTATTTTTTCTTCTATAGAATGTTTTATTCTCTATGTCCTTTTAATCAGTCATATCTGGAATAAATTCCCAGCAATACTTCACTGTAATTAGCTTAGACTTTACAATAGATAATTGTAGAGGAAAGATAAGATGGTGTTGCATGTGTTTTGCCATCTGATGTCTTGAGCTCCTAATCTAGCCCCTTTCCTGGCAACTGTACATCGGTGAATTATTCTTTAATTGATCTTTGCATTAAGCACCGCATTATCAAGGTTGAATCTGTGCTGCCATCATTTTTCCTGGATTAAAAATAAATAATATCCAAAAAGTGATGGAAACAGTGGCTGGTGAAGAAATACTTAGCAAACTTTTCGCTATTAATTTGCTAGGATGATTAAGTTGTTCCTTTAGTAAGGCTACAGCTGAGAAATTCAAAATCAGTAATTCAAGGTAAGATTTCAGAATCTGCACTTCAGACAATCCTTCAGGTCCCAAATTCCCCAGGCAGGCCCACATCAATTGCATTTTGAGGGGAAAAAAATGACACTTTGCCCTTTATAAGAGCTTAATGGATGGATAATTTCCTGTATTAACATGAAATTCCTTCACTTCTTGTACTGCATGTGTCAGAAACCACGTCAAGTGTTGTAATATATCTGACACTGCATTTCCCTCCATGCTCTGCCCCCAGAAGCAGACCAGAGGCCTATCCTGAGATCTCCTGGGCTGCCGTGTGTTCTTTCCTTTGCACTCTCTACAGTCAATGTTAACTGAAGAACTCTTAGAAGCAACATTCTCATTCGCAAGCCTTCTATTGATGTTTCGCTTTCCTCCAATTTGTTCCACAGAGTGGTGGCTGCCTGCTTTCCTTATTAAGGCTTGAAATGCCTTTGACTTGACCCTACAATCATCTCCTTAAACTCAGGACTTACTTTGTCTTGTTTTTTACTTCCTCAGACGACTGGATAATTTTCTGGATGACACTTTGCCCATTATCAGAGAGGCATCTTAAAAGGCTTTCGACCAGAAAAGTCACACCCTGCTCTGTGTTTGAACTCAGTATCAAGGCATCGTGACCCTTTCCTAACGAACAATGCACCAAGTTCCCCAGAATGTCAGCTCAGTGTAGGTGGCCAATGATGAGGACATGAAAACTGAGCATGAGCAACGGTTTTAGTGTGGCTTCTCCTAAACCAGACTTGGAGTGTAACTTCTTCTCACAAAGAGGAGCACAAGAATGTTCTAGTAGGCAAATGAGGAGTGAAAAAGGAAATGGGTGTGGCTGAGTCACTCTTGCATCGGAGTAAGTCATTAATCTCTAAAAAATCGAATCAACATTTCTTTTTATTCCCCCAGTACATGGTCAAAAGGCATTGTACAGACTAGGCAAGCATTCTACCTTTTGTTTTCATTCATTTATTTTCTGTTTCTGTAACAGAATAACTGTAGTTGGATGATTTGTCAATAGTAGTTTACTTTTTTATTATTGTGCATTCATTATACAAAGGAGTTTCACTGTGATATTGCAATGCATGCACATAATGAAGCCTCTATTACTCTAATTATAAGTATCTTTAAGTAGTTGTACAAAGAAGATGCCAATAAGCACAGCAGTTTATGAATTCAACATATTTTGATCAACATCACCCCTTTTGACCTTCTCACCTCTCCCTCCCACCCTTCCCGAACTCTTCTTAATCTTGTAGGCTATAGGTTGGATTCCTCTCTGTATTCTCACCCTCTTCTTCTCCTCATTCCTCATCTACTCCTTTACCCTTAGCACCACCCCATGTCTTTTGAGCACCTGCTTCCTGGTTTTCTATTTTGCTGCACCTCTTTCTTCCTCTTCTTTGTAAATAATAGTAATGAGATTCTTTAGTCGATTTTCATACTTGCCTAGGAAGCACTCTGATCATGAATCCTCTCCTTCCACCTGCCCCTGCTCATCACATCCAAAACAGCCCCTGTGACATTCATCTCACATGTGCAGCATGCACTTTCCTTACATCTAGAGTCTGCATGTGCGAAGGAACATGGGATGTTTGTCTTTCCCAGTGTGGCTTATTTCACTTAGCATGATGATCTCTGATTTCATCGGTTTCCTGCTAACACATTGGAGGATTGTAAAGTCCAAGAGCAGGCAGGCAGAGCTAGGTGCCGCCTCTGCATGTGGAAGAATGGCAGCTGGGCCTTCCAGCACAAAGGACGTAGAAGGACACAGGACCAGAGCATCACGTCAACCCACTCTCAAGTACCAACCTAATTCCATCAAAGGAGAACTCACTCCTCAGAGTAAATCGTTAATCCCTTTCAACCAACTCTTTTCCCCAGTTTTTGAACTCTACCACTTGAGTTATACCCTCAGATCATTTGTTTCTATGTATTAACTTGTTTGTTCATTGATTTACTTATTGCAGATGTTACACTTGATTTAGCGTAACTGATTTTCAACTTGTGATCCTAGAATTGCAAGCATGTGCAACTGTATCTTCCTACTCCTCCCTTCTTGAAGACCCCACTATACTACTCTGTTCTGCCACTGGAAGTCATAGTCCAACATGGGTTTTGTCAGAAAAACAACAAATTTAAAACACGACTGAAGATCTGTTACAGGCATGAGCTACCAAACACAGGCAAATGATACTGAACCTTGTCTCAAAAACAGAATCTTGCCTTATCAAGTCTCTGCCTCTTCTCCATACAACCAGGCTGCGGCCAAATTCAACTTGGCTCATACATATAGCTTGGCACATTTAAATTGGCTTTAACCCATGGGCCTTCCTGGGACATCCAAATGCGATCTACAACACACATCAATACAGATGAAGAATTGGAGTTCATCCAAAACCCAGTCATAGTAAAGAGTCTTCATCACTTAAGAGTTGAGAGCCATTCCTCAACTGAATAAGATAGATAGACAAGAAACAAACTGGTGATTTTCCGTTGAACTGGAGAAAAGACAGATGCAGTCTCACATCATTCATTTTGAGTTCAGACAGGAAGTTCCACCAAATGCTGGAGCATAAGAAATAGACATAAAATGTACTTCCTTTGAGAAATAAAACCATTCAGCCATAGATGGTGCAGCTGTGTGCCATGTAGAATCTAGGCAATCTGATTACAGAGGTTCCCCCAAAGGGAAGAGCAACGAAGACTACGGGAACCAGAAATTGTGTCACTGCCATCACCCTAGTGGACATTAGTAATTATAATGCAGATGGCACTCTTGCACATCACCAATGAATAATCGACATATAGTTTGAAAACACACAAGTCACTCAACATAGACTCACTACTCTTAAACCTGAAAAACATGCATTTAGGTAAAGTAAGATCTAGGAATTCCAGGACACATACAAGCCCAGATCATCTTCTACAGGGAGCAGAGCTGGTCCTTCTTCTCTATCATGGAAATTGTTGAAACAAAATCTAATGACATGTCAATACAAGAGTTGTAGATTTGAGATGAAGTAACACAGAACTGATCAACATATCTGTGAGATAAGGAGGATGAGACAGAAGAAGACCTGGAGCTATCAGGGACACCCAGGGTTGCATTTAAAAGGAGGTGCATTGTGATTTTGATGAGATTTGGAAGACAATTTATTTATGAGTCAGAAAAGAGCTAGAATAAATATTCCCACAAGAGATCTCTGTTCAACCAACAAGGGGCTTCCGTAATAATACCCAATTATAACTCTTTCAATATGTCAAACAGTTAATTTAGTCCTTAGCTTCTTGATGGATATCTGAGTTATGTGTTTGGGCTACTATAAATAAATTTGCTAAGAGCAGAGGACAGAACAAGTTCAACAAATCACGCTGTAGATTGGGGATTAGCTCATCACAACTTGTACAAACTGAGCTAAAGTTCCAGGGAGAGCTTCACATAATTGTGATTTGCTATCCACCCAAGTTTTTACTGCTGCTTGAGAACTTGATGGTTTTCAGTGGACTTATCCAATAAATAAAAGGGAAATTTCTCCTTTTGATAATTCTTCAACAATTTTCCCTAGAAAATCAAATAAGAATACATATACATTTTATAAAAATAGTTGTAGGTCTCCCTTCTGGATGGCTGATGCATGCCATCTGATAAGCTGGTAGACAATCAGAGTTTTTCTTTTATAGTAGATTGTCTAAAACATTATTTCTTAACCTATTTGCTTATCCTCCAGAAAAACTTGCTCTGAGTGTGTAGTCGAATGTTGTATATTTGTTCGTATTTTCTCATTATAACAGTCTTAAAAATTTTGAATTGATCTCACTGAGCAACTGAGCAAGTCACAACCAGCAATTGTGCTTTTAATCATAGTGACAAGGTGTTCTAATTAGATTTTTGAACTTTTTTCCTTGTTATAAACATGAATTGATTCTGCTCAGATTCCAAAACAGTAGACAGTTATATAAAAAGTCTATGGATTGGGGCTGGGGGTTTAGCCAATGGAAGGGCGCCCGCCCGGCGCGCGCAAGGCCCTGGGTTCGGTCCTCAGCCCTGGAAAAAAAGTCTATGGATTAATGGATAAAGGTATCTTTAATCTTCTTATTTGTTCATTAATGAGAAGGTCCTGTAGGCAGCTTGCTTTGATTGAGCACAGAACAAACAAAGCATTAACTAAGTTGTGTATTATTGTCAAAAGGTTTGCAGTCAGGTCAGATAACTACCTAGTTAGTATTATGCCCTTTGAGCTTCAGTAACACATAAAATGATGGTTTATCCCACTGCGTATGAAATAGCCAGAGACTGACTCATGCTATAGAAAATGGAAGTAAATGATTGGGTGGCCAGAATAATTGGAGTTATTTCAAATATAAAGGTAATTACTTTTCTAAGTTTATTTTCAATTTCTAGAGGCAATCTGAACTATATGTAAAGCATAACTGTCTATGCATATGTATTTGCAATAAAATTTATTATAGTAAGATAAGTGAAGAATTCTTCATGGGATTCCTGTACTAATTCTTGATGTCTGATCAAAGAATTTATCCTTTCTAACTGAGCATCTGACTTCTTTTTTCATATTTATAATATAATTTGATTTAATATTATCAGCATATTCTATTTTTATAACACTTATAAGCTATATAATTATTTTAAACAATGTTAATGTCTTAAAACAAAATATAGCATGTGGTAAATAACATGACAATTCTTGGAACAATACTGAAAGCATTGTACAATGTGTTAGATCCTATTCTAAGCAATTTACACAGAATACATCAAATATTTTATTCACATTACACAATAGGGTAGTATAATCAGTATTGGCATTTTACAGATAAAAATAATACAGCTTTAAAGAACTCAAAAACTGGGGTTGGGAAGGTGGCTCAGTGGTAGAGAGCTTGCCTTGCATGCATGAGGCCCTGGGTTCGATTCCTCAGCACCACATAAGCAGAAAAAGCTGGAAGTGGTGCTGTGGCTTAAGTGGTAGAGAAGAGCATCTCACTTCTGAGTGTGAAAATGACATATGTCTTAAAATAATCGGTTTATCAATGTATCTATATATGATCTAACTCTTTATCATCTGTCTATTATCTAAATTTCTACAATCTCATTATAATTTAACTAATATTTATATATTTACGCTTTATCTAGTACCTAGTCGAGAATTTTTCAGTGACTGCATCGGTACTTCAAAATGATTTGATTCAAAGGTAAAGTAGAGAGGAGTTGTAAAAGTAGTTGCACAGGTTTTGATGTCATAGCGTAATAAATGTGTGCTCAGAAACACCTCAGATGGTTCTCTACTCAGATGGTTCTTCACCTTTAGCTTTCCATCTCCAAATTTTCCATAACATCTCAAACTCAATCAGCTCCCTTCTCTCCCCAACGTTACGAGATGGAACCTCCTATAAACAATTTTCCAGGTTCCTTCTTTTCCTCTCCTGGCAGGTCTGATATCAGCAATGTTTACAGGTTTGCAGACCCTTTAGCAAGGCACACGAAGCATTCTTGGTGGTGATGATTCCTCTGGAAGCAATGATCAAATACATCTCAGAACCTGAACATGAAATTTTACCATTCTGGAAACTTAGATTTCTGATCCAGAAGCAGGAAGTGTCAAAGTCTGACTGAAAATGATGTTGTTGTTGTTGTTGTTGGTTTTTCACCTTTATAACCAATACAATTTTTGTCAGGATTCTGAAAATGTGCATACATAAAGGAATTTAATATTTTTGAAATATTGAAAACAACACTGCTTTCCCCTGAATAGCGTTACCTAGCATTTCAGTTGTCATATAAAGATAAGTGATGCTTCTATTTTGTGAGGAAAATAGAAATTGTTCACAAGGACATCTGGAGTTTTAAATGTGTTTAGAATCATCTTTTGTCATTGAAGTTGACTTACCTATCTAAGGATTGTTTGCTATGGTCTATTTGGATTTAGTTTCAATTTACATATTAAAATACTCATTGAAAAATAAGAATGACTCTATGATATACAAAATCATAAATCTTAACAAGACATATTTATAAACTGGAAATCAATTTGGGTAAAGTTAATTCAGAATAATTTTAGCCACATAGAACATTGGACATCTTATAAATCATTTGTTTGCAGAAATATCCCACTTTGGTTTCAGACATGCCCCAGAAAAAAGAAACACTGAAATAGATTCAAGCATTTTTTTGTTTAGTTAGTTAGCTTGTTTTAATTAATTGTTTATTTATTTATCTCACCGTGGCAAAATTTACTTCTGCAGAAGGGTGCACTATCAGCCAGAAAGCTGGCAAGCAATCACACAGAGCAGGCTAGCTGCTCCCTATTTACCCCTAATGAGCAGCCTCTGCCCCCATTATCAGATTGGATGAACTCAGTGTCTTTAGATCTTTCCATTTTCAAAACTGTTAGTGTAACAATGTAATTCCAAAGATCATATAAGATTAAGAGTGATCAAATTAACTATGGACAGATTTTAAAGAAAGATGTTCGAAAATATTATTTTGTGATCTAAACTCCTAAGTATCCACTCAGTAATACACAAGTGGTTTTATTCAATGGTCAGTTCAATAACATACTTATCTTTATTTATTACTTGTTTGGTGCTGGTCCAGTGTCTTGAACAGAGTCTGGGCATGTCTTCTCAGCTTCCCCCCTTTGCTCAGTGCTACCACTGGAGGCAGAGTTTCACTTCCAGTTTTTTACTTTAAATTTTATTTTATTTTTATTATCTTTAGGTAGTTGTACCAAGGAGTTCCCCTTTGACAAAGCAGTTCATAAGTACAGTATATCTTGATCAATGTCACCTCTTTCAGCATACTCACCCATCCTTCCCCCACCCACCCCTTCTCTCACTTTTCTTAATTGTGTAGGCTCTGCCTTGAAGACTTGATTGTCTTGTCCTCCTCTTTGCTCACCTCTTTTCCCTTGACTCCACTTTAATCCTTTCAAGTACCTGCTTCCTGGTGTTCTGTTTTGCTGAACGATGACTTTGACTTTCTAAGGAATTTCCCTATTTGAGTTCTCCCCTGAATCTACAGTTAATCTCTCAGTCAATACATTTGTATACACTTGCATGACATGCAACGGTTTTACTTATAAGTTTATAAACTAAATCTATCTTCCAAATATAAAGGAACACAGGCACTCTTTGGCTCCCTGCACTTGACTTCTTTCATTAAACATAATTTTTTCCCAGGTCTTTTCTATTTGCTTTCCAGCTTTTTGACGGATGATTGGAGATGAGTGTTTCACAGGCAGGCATTTCTGCTCTGGTTGGCCTAGAACTCAGATCTTTGTATCCTAGGGTCTTGAGTATCTAGGATTACGGGTGCAAGTTATTGGTGCCTGGTTTTATGTTCCATTGTTAAAATTTTGCTGACCCAGATGGGCACAGTTATAGTAGTGCTGTGAATTTCTAATTTGTAGAAGCATTGTAAGAATAATTTTATTTGACAACTGTGTCAAGTGTATAAAAGTGGAATTGGTACTCTTAAGCCTGGTTTCCTTGATTCAAGGCTCTCATCTAATATTTGTGGAAACTTAAGTATCTAAACATCACTGTTGGAGAAAACATTACTATAAAGATACCATTCTTTGAAAATAGCTGAGAATCTATTTCTACTTGTCTTCAACTTTCCTGAAACTTCCAGCAAAGTTTTGGATTTCCTCCTTGCAAATGAGGCATATGAATTCTGAAAAAGCAGTGGCCTTCCCAGATGGCTTTGAGCCTCTCCTAATCTACGTTTTTTTCTAGATCATAAATAAAGTTTCTCAGCTGCCATTTGATTATATTCTCCTGGATTCTATTTCTCAAGTGTCTGAAATAGTTCATCCTGCAATACATTTGTTTCTACAAATATAATATTCCAACTTACTGCCAATGAAACTTGAGCTGTTGGAGCACAATTTTACACAGTGACCGAATGCTTTGCCTACCAACCATGAAGGATGAAGTTTCTCATTGAGAGCTAAATGCTGAATGGCTATTTTGTTGCCTGACTTTTCAGACCCAAGCATTATCTTTTCCTTCTTTGGACTTTGAAGGACAGAGTTGATCATTTAGTACATCTATTATGGAGTGTCCTTGACTATAATACTTATAGAAAGAAGATAGAAATGAGATTATAAAGTAGTAGCTTTCTTTCCTTTCAGTCAAACAACTGCCTTAGTCAACTCCCCAGGAAGTTGTGATAAAGCAGGCTTATCACAGTTGTTTGGAATGGGCTTGAAATGTTCAAGTATTTATTTTCCATGCCAGCTACTTAGTAGATAGAAAGAAGAGTTCCCATGAGAAAAGGGTGATCTGGCAGGATAGCATTCTCTTGGAGGAGTGACGCCATGTGGTCTATTACCATGACAATTCTTTCTTTACAACCAGTCCAAGGGGCAGCTGGTCATGCATACAAATTCATATCCCAGTCATCACTACACCTATCCACAGACAGTATATAGAACAAATTTCTAAAATAAGTGTATTAGACATGACACACTATTAATAGCCACTTCCAAAATCTAAGCTGTACAAAGTAATGCTTTACTTTCACTAATACAACATATTCATCATGGTCACCAAAATGGTTTACTTTTTATACTTCTCAAGACATTTGAATAACAAAACTTCTTCCACTGTGTATTTTTCTAGTTACTACACCAGAGGGAAAGAGACTCCTGAGGCTTCTCAAACTGGAAGCCAGGTATTCTGCTCAGAAATTTCCAAGTACTTCTTCCATGTCCCAGTGTTCATGAAATACCTTCTCATAGCGCCAGGAAATGAAAGCCAACAACCTATCTGGAAGAGAAGACCCGGTGGCTGAGTGAGCAGCCTGATGTTGGCCCTAGATCCTGGATCCTGTCTCATCAGCGCTCCACCCGTGCCTCTGACCTTATCACTTCTGATGCCATCACAGGCATTTGCGCCATGCTTCAGAGCTCCAGTCCTGCTGGCATTTTCTGAACTTTCCATTCCAGCGTAGAGGCTCTTGCTCTTTCTGTTTCTTGCGCCATGAAATTGATTTTGAATGAGTGACAGAGTTTACATTTACATAAACCAGATTTTGCTCTTCTCCACCCCATTTGTGCTATCATTTGAATTCTGGAATATCTATGTAATATGATATAATAACTGTGCGTTCAATATGATCACTGTCAAGAAAGAATGTGCACCTCAATAGCACCTGAAACACTACTGTTGGAATTAGAGTACACACATTTCTTATGTTCTGTGTATAGCCTTCAGGGAATCTTTTGGTCTTTGTCTGTGTAGATACCAGGAATTGAACTTAAGGTTATAGTCTTTTCTTTTTCATTATTCCTCACAGCTAATGTTCCATCACTTGAGCCATGCCTCAAGTCCAGCTTTCTTGCTGGTTCATTGGAGATGCAGCTTTGCAGAATTTTCCGCTCAGGCTAGCTTCAAACTCAGATGTTCAGATTTAAGTCTCCAAGTCTCCCAGGGAGTGAGTATTATAGATGTGACCCACCAGGCTGTGTGATTTGAGGGATAGTTTTTATGCCCAGAGTATCCTCTTAATGTGCTTATTTAAAGCATATTTTGTCATTGACTAGTGATATGTCTTACTTTCTTAGAAAATATATTTTCTAAATTTCCTTAAGAAACTAAGACAAAATAGACATATTCTCTTGTATTTTATTTCACAGTTATACCACGTGATGTTTAGAGGTATAATTCAGTGTATAATGCTCCTACTAATTTCATGAGAAATAAAGAAGACCAGCCTCTTACATAGGAAAATGATTTTAGAAGAAGCCAAGATTTTCTAAGTGTTTGTCTAGGTGCAGTCTTAATAATCATTGTCAATATCAATTTGCTTCAATTTTCTCATCTGTAAAATAAGGAAAGTTTCCCTGAAAACATCTCTAAGAAATTTCCTACAACTAAACTGAAGTGATTCAAAGACTATTTTTTCTAGTGTCTGAGAGGAAAAGTTTAAAATAGAACAAAAACCCACATTAGAAATAATCTCCTGGCTTTTTCTACAGCCCACTTAACTCTTTTTTTTTTTTGGTCGGCCGTGGGGCTTGAACTCTGGGCCTGGGCGCTGTCCCTCAGCCCTTCAGCTCAAGGCGAGCACTCTACCACTTGAGCCACAGCGCCACTTCCAGTTTTCTGGTGGTTTTTATTGGAGATAGGAGTATCACGGTCTCTCCTGCCCGGGCTAGCTTTGAACCGCGATCCTCAGATCTCAGCCTCCTGAGTAGCTAGGATTACAGGCGTGAGCCACCGGTGCCCGGCTAGCCCACTTAACTCTTAAAACTTAACACTGTGTATTTTCAAATTGATTTATAAAATTTCTATATGTATAAATCAAATACATGTTAATATGTGACACAAATGCATTTAATAGAAAAATATATCAAATGCTATTACATATAAAATATATATTAAAATATCTGTTGTATTTCCAACCCCTTCACATTACTCCTTTGGCTCTTGTATCCTAATCCGAGGCATTAATTTATCTCCAACTTCATCATTTCTACATGGAATAAGCATGAGGAAGCTATAATGTCAAATTCAAAAGTGGGAAAAATAAGGGATATGATGCAATATTTGGAAATAAATAATATTTTTATTAATCAGTTTTTTATTGTGAAAATACTGTACAGAGGGGTACAAATATATGAGCAAGGTAATGAGTACCTTTCTTTCCTTTTTTTTGGGGGGGTCCGGGCATGGAGCCTGAAATCTGGGCCTGAGCACTGTCCCTTAGCTCTTCAGCTCAAGGCTAGCACTGTACCACTTGAACCACAGAGCCACTTCCGGCTTTTTTCTTTTTGCTTATGTGGTACTGAGGAAACAAACCCAGGGACTCAGGCATGCAAGGCAAGCGCTCTAACACTGAGTCACCTTCCCAACCCCTAAAGAGTACATTTCTTATCAAGCATTATTGCCTCCTCCTTTGTTTCCCCTTACCATTCCTGCTCTCCCATCACCCCGCGCCCCGCCCCCTGCCAAAGTTGTAAAGTTTTTTTTGACATAACATCTCATACAATGGGTCCACATGTATCCCTATGTAACCAATTTGTTTTTTCCCTTACCCTCCACAAATTATACTAAACAAAGAAATCATCTTATAAATAAGTTAAAAACAATAACAAGAAAGAAAAACCATTTGAGTCTTTCTCTTGGGGTTCATTTCGAATAACATCAACTTATCTGACCTTTTCTGTGTGACTCACACATATACCAGTTATTTTACAGAAGGGAAACCATGGGACCTATGTTTCTTCGGGCCTGGCTTACTCAACTTAATATAATTTTTTCCAAGTCTTTCCATTTCCTAACAAATGGGGCAATGTCATTCTGATGGAGGCATAGAATTCCATTGTGTATATATACCACATTTTCTTGATCCATTCATCTACTGAGGGGCATTTGGGTTGGTTCCATATCTTAGCTATGGTAAATAATGCTGCAATAAACATAGTTGTGCTGGTAGCTTTAATATGGTCTTGTTTGTGATCATTTGGGTAAATACCCAAAAGTGGGATTGTTGGGTCATAGGGGAGCTCTATGTAGACTCTTTTGAGGAACCTCCATACTACTTTCATACAGAAAAGCCATTGATTTTTGAGGGCTAATTTTATACCCTGCTACTTTGCCAACGTTTTTAATCAGCTTGAATAATTTGGGAGTGGAGTCCGTGGGATTCTTTAAATACAAGATCATGTCATCTGCAAAGAGGGAGAGTTTTACTTCATCTTTCTCTATTTGGATCCCTTTTATGTTTTCATCTTGTCTTATTGCTGTAGCTAGGCATTCTAATACTAGATTGAACAGAAGTGGAGAGAGTGGACATCCTTGTTTTGTTCCCAAGTTAAGGGGAAATGGCTTTAGTTTTTCACCATTAAGTATAATGCTGGTTGTAGGTTTATCATATACAGCCTTTATTGTATTGAGGAATGTTCCATGGATTCCTAATTTTTCCAAAACCTTCATCATAAAGGGGTGTTGGATCTTGTCAAATGCTTTTTCTGCATCTATTGAGATAACCATTTGGTTCTTATCCTTGCTCTTGTTGATGTGATGAATTTTATTAATTG
The DNA here is from genome assembly GCF_000151885.1 of Dipodomys ordii. Taxonomy (NCBI): domain Eukaryota; kingdom Metazoa; phylum Chordata; class Mammalia; order Rodentia; family Heteromyidae; genus Dipodomys; species Dipodomys ordii. The sequence goes on from NW_012267298.1 coordinate 8,529,169, forward strand.
ATTTGTGTATATTGAACCAGCTTTTCATCCCTGAAATGAATCCTGTTTGATCATGGTGTATGATTTTTTGGATGAATTGTTGAAGTCGATTGGCCAAAATTTTGTTGAGAAGTTTTGCATCAATGTTCATCAAAGAAATGAGTCTATAGTTCTCTTTGTTGGATGAGTCCCTGCCTTGTTTTGGAATGAGGGTTATGATGGCTTCAGAGAATGAGTATGCCAACAATGAGAAATCAGGAAAGCAACTCCTTTCATGATAGCCCCCCAAAAATAAAATACCTAAGAATTAACTTAACCAAAGAAGTGAAGGACCTCTATGATGAAACCTTTAAAAACCTGAAAAAGGAAATCAAAACAGGACTTAGATAGTGGAAAAACCTCCCATGCTCCTGGATTGGATCAACATCGTGAGAATGGCAATACTATCCAAGGCTATCTACAAATTCAGTGTGGTACCTTTCAGTATTCCAACCTTATTCTTCAAGGAAATAGAAGAGGCAATCCAATAATTCATATGGAACAATAAAGACCCTGGATAGCAAAAACGATTCTTAACAGAAAGAACAGTGCTGGAGGAATATCAATGCCAAATTTCAAACTCTACTACAAAGCCATAGTAATCAAAACAGCTTGGTACTGGCACAAGAACAGACCTCAGGACCAATGGAATAGAACTGAAAACCCAGAAATGAACCTACAGACCTATAGCAATCTGATCCTCTTTAAGGGAGCTAAAATAATAGAATGTTTCTTTGAGGATTTGTTGTTGGGGATTTAATTTTTTGAGTTCCAGGTATATTTTAAATATGAGATCCTTGTCCATTGTGTGGCTAGTGAAGATCTTCTCCAAATCTGTGGGTTTTCTATTGATCTTGCTAGCTATGTCCTTTGCCATGCGGAAGCTATGCAACTTCATGCAATCCCATTTGTCCAACCTTTCTTTGAGTTGTTGTGTTTCTGGGTCTTTATGAAGAAAATTTCAGCCTGTGCCAAGGAGGCCTAGGGTTTCTCCTATTCCATCCTGTAATGTTTTCAGAGTGTCTGCTTTGAATCCAAGGTCTTTGATCTATTTGGAGTTGATTCTGGTTCAGGGTGATATATAAGAATCTAGCTTTAGTTTTCTACAAGTGATTAACTAATTTTGCCAGCACTATTTACCGAAGAGGCTGTATTTCTTCCATTCTATTTTTTTTAGCTCCCTTCTCAAAGGTTAGATGGCTATAGGTCTGTGGGTTCATTTCTGGGTTTTCAGTTCTATTCCATTGGTCCTGAGGTCTTTTCTTGTGCCAGTACCAAGCTGTTTTGATTACTATGGCTTTGTAGTAGAGTTTGAAATTTGGCATTGGTATTCCTCCAGCACTGTTATGTCTGTTAAGGATCGTTTTTGCTATTCGGGGTCTTTTATTGTTCCATATGATTATTGGATTGCCTCTTCTATTTCCTTGAAGAATGAGGTTGGTATATTGATAGGTATTGCATTGAATTTGAAGATAGCTTTCGGAAGTATTGCAATTCTCATGATGTTGATCTTTCCAATCCAGGAGCATGGGAGTTTCTGCCACTTTCTAAGTTCTGTTTTGATTTCCTTTATCAAGTTTTTAAAGTTTTCATTATAGAGGCCCTTCACTTCTTTGGTTAAGTTAATTCCTAGGCATTTTATTTTTTGTGGGGTTATTATGAATGGAGTTGCTTTCCTGATGAAAAGCCATTGATTTAGTAAAACTCTTCCTCTTTGCAGATGACATGATCTTGTATTTAAAGAATCCTACGAATTTCACTCCCAAATTACTTGAGCTGATTCAAAACTTTGCAAAGTAACAGGATATAAGTAATATTTTTAATTGCCTTGGAATAAAAGGATACAAAAAAGTTCCAGATCTGAAATAGGACAATAGTGAGATGAAGCAGAAGAGGAAACCATGGGATTTAGACATCTGTAGCCACAAGGAGAAATTCTAGTTGTGTTGCCCAGAAAGCCTGTCATAGCCCCTACAATCACAAACACATCATTGCTGATGAGCATACACATGTGAGTGTTTCCATCATTGGTTGTCCAGACCACTACATGTCTCTTCAGCAAATACAGAGCACCAATAACTCACTCTGGTGTTTGCAGAAATAGTTGGTTTTAGGGTATTACCAACAACTGATGTTGAATTTTAATCATCTGCTGAGAATAAAAACGTTTTTTTTTCTTTTACTTTGTTAATGAATTTCCTTGATTTATTCCCTAGTGATGATCCACTTCAATTATTGGAATAAGTAAGTATACTTGATATGCAGTTATTGTTTTCTTTTACATCCTGGAATTTTGTTTGTTTACTTGTTAAACAGTATGTAACTCATATTCATATGTTATTGGCCTATATGCTTTCATTTTGGAATGGCCTTGCCAGATTATCATGATATTATAGAATGAAGTCAAAATGTTCAAATTTTCTGAAAATGTTGCATAATGTTGAACTTACTTCTTCTCTGGGTATTTGAGAATAGTTATAATTAAGTACATCATACAATGAGGTGGAATTATTATGAGAGATGAAGATTGAGATGTGATCATTTTTCTATCTACTATCTACCATTTATCTATGTGTCTACTGATGCCTTTCATGACTCTATTGCTTTTTTTTTCAGTCATGGGGCTTGAATTCAGGGCCTGGACTCTACCCTCAACTCTTCAGCTCAAGGAGAGCTCTCTACCACTTGAGTCACAATGCCACTTGTGGTTTTCTGGTGGTTTATTGGAGATAACAGACTTTTTTGACCGGGCTGACTTTGAACTGCTATCCTCAGATCTCAGCCTCCTGAGTAGGTAGGATTACAGGCATGAGCCAATGGCACCTGGCCTCTCTATTGCTTATTTTTTAGTGCTAAATAATATTTCCTCATATGGTGTAGCATATTTTATTTATCCAATTATGAGATGAAGCATATGCTTGTTACTTCCATGTTTGGGTAATGACAAATGCAGCTGCTCCAACATCTGTGTGTAGGTCTTTGTGTGAACATGCATTTTTAACTCATTTGAGAAAATACCAAAAAGTATGATAGCAGAAGAAAAGATTAGGATTTCTAGAGTGAACTACCAAACTCTAATTCCAAATGATTGGCCTGAAGTGTCCACTAAAGGGTCGGGTGTTTAAGGTTGATCCTGGTGTAGGAATGTTCAGGAATATAATTGAATTGTGATAGAGCTAATCTTTTAATGTTTTGATTGTCCAATGTTTTATTTTTAATTTATTTATTGTTATTGTAAAGATGATGCACAGAAGGGTTACAGTTACATAAGTTTCTTTTTGAAAAGTATCCACTCTTACTTTCACCATTTTCCCCTCCTATCTACTCACAAGTTGTATAGTTCATTCACATAGTGTCTAGTGAGTACCACTCTTTGATCCTCCATTTCTGTGCTTCTCCTTACCCATATAAAGACAGATAAATGTAAAAGCAAGAGAAAAGGAAAAGAAAACTAAAATAGCAACAAAGAAAATGAGTGAGGGGGGCTGGGAAGGTGGCTCAGTGGTAGAGCACTTGCCTTGCATGCCTGAGGCCCTGGGTTCGATTCCTCAGCACCACATAAGCAAAAAGAAAAAAGATGGAAGTGGTGCTGTGGCTCAAGTTGTAGAGTGCTAGCCTTGAGCTCTTCAGCTGAGGGCAGTACCCAGGCCCAGAGTTCAGGCCTCATGACCAGACCCCCCCAAAAAACAAGAAAGAAAATGAGAGAGGGAGTAACAAATTTGGCAAGAAATGTACTCACTAGCTTACAAATATAACTGAAACCCCTCTGTACATCACCTTGACAATAAAATTAAACTGAAAAAAAAAGAAAAGAAAAACTCCTTGTTTCCATTTTCTGGAGTTCATTTCAATAACTATTATTTTATATGATCACACAATGGAATTCTACTCACTCATCACTAAGAAGATACTGCATCATTTGTAAGGCAATGGAAAGCCTCTGGAAAAAATTAAAGTTTACATGGTTTTCCCCTCCTTTATTTTTTTCTTGGTAACTAGAATGTACCTATAAATCTACTAGTAAACACATTGAATGGTAAAAGAAAAAAGTACACTGAAACATGATAAATTATACAGGTCTCTAGGCATTCACACAGTATTAGACCTAGGAGAGGATCACGAAGACACAATAGGTATGTGCATCTGATCATATAAAAGAATGTGTATGAAGAGGTTGTTTTTTTCTTTTTTTTAGTATTTTGCTTGCAATTATTTATTTTTCTTTTGTAATTTTTTTCCTTTGGTGTATTTCCATAACTGTTTCTTATTTCAGTACCCTAGGTCTTGTATGAATTTTATCTTGTTTGAGTAAAGGAAGGGGAATCACAAAAATGGTGGGACAAAGGGTGAACCAATGCAACAGTGAAATTCACTAGACACAATGTTGGCAATGAACTTCACAACTTGGGGGAAAGGGAAGTGAGGGAGGATGGAAAGCAGGAGAAAAAAAGGGAGGAGGTAATACTGTTTGAAAAGAAATGTACTTATTACCTTCTGTAACTGTAATAGCTCCTCTGTATATCACCGTTATAATAACTTAAAATTTAAAAAGAATATTTATGGAACTGGAACCTCTAATCTTAAGAGTTCAGGGTTATAATTTGATGTCTGGAAACTTAGGAGATGTGTTTAGTTGAACAACAAGACTCTACTCCCCCTATGTGTCTGTCTCTAGCATTTGCTCCTCTTTATCCCTTTTACCCATTATTTTCCTGTCAGGTTTTCAGAATGTTGTCACTGGGTACAGCATTGTAGTGTGATATATGATCTATATTATTTAGCCTTTTCAAAATGTAATGCTATTGATATTGTTGTCAGCAGTTTTTGATTATCTTCAAAAATCCAGGTCTTATCTTCCTTGCTTTCTTTCAGGTAACATACATATTTTCATATTTGCATTTTTAAATGGAAGTAAACCCTTAAACAATTCTGCATTTATAATTATAATCTCTCTTTATCACCTTCCTTTTTCATTGACTTGCTTCATTCTGATTATTTATACCAGTAAGATTAGTTTTGTTTTACTAGATTTTTCTTTGTCTGTTCCCTATCAGTTTTCAAACCTCACATATTCCGTTTTTTCCTTATTCACTTATTTTCAAATATAGTTTTAATATTTTTGTTTTACTAGTAATTTATTTACTAGTAATTCCATGGCTCATTATGCACATACTAAATTTATTAAATTAGTTATTTCTGGACCCGTCTGACAACTTAAATGTGCATTCCCATTGATGTGATTCTCCTTTGCTTTCTCTCCTAATATCAGTTTTCCTCTTATTTTATGGTATGCCTGGTGACCTTGAGTTGAGTGTTGGAATTTTTGTTGTTGTTGTTGGTCATGCGGCTTGAACTTGGGGCCTGGGCACTGTTACACAGTTTTTCAGCTCAAGGCTAGTGTGAGTCACAGAGCCACTTTCGGCTTTTCTGTTTATGTGGTGCTGAAGAATCAAACCCAGGGCCTCCTGCATGCAAGGCAAGCACTCTACCACTGAGCCACCTTTCCAGACCTGAGTGTTGGATTTTTTTAAGATGAAAAAGATAAAATAAATAATTTGAATAAATAATTGATTATGGAGACTGTTTCTACCCATCAAATAATGAATTACATTCCACATTCAGATACACACACATTTAAAATTTAAGTTTTAAAGTTCTGTTATGATTCTGATCTATTAATTTTTCCAGTGTTGATATGAATATGTTAAATGATTTTTCATCCATGCCCAGCCTCAAGTTTCTTTCTCATTGAAATCTTAGTATGTCTATCAATTTGTCTCTCCTACAATATACCATATGTATATTACTCCAAGAAGACCCATTAGCTTTTTCTATGTGTTTAATTCCCCAGCAACTTAAAAATTCATTGAAATCAAAAATATCTGCTAATTTTAAATTGGCATACAATTTAGTAAGATATGTAACACAAAAGTTGTTATGGTCATCCATCTGGCCTTACTAATATTTGTGATTTTGGTTACTCAAACCATAACAAACAATACAAAATGCATATATATATATATATATATATATATATATGTATATATCTTGATTAGCATTGGGAGCAAGTATACTAAATTTACTCTCAATCATTTTAAATCTATAGAAACAAAATGATTATACACAGACATCTAACAGGAGATCATGAAATTCTGTGTCCAAATGTCACTATTATGTCACACTTTGATATAGCTTTAAGTAAAGCTTAAAGAAAAAGACAACTTATGACAATAGGAGATGTTGAAAAGAAAAAAATAAATACATACTTAGAAGTATATGCATGAAAAATAAATCAACTGAGCAGAAAATGTAAAAATATATTTGTGGCAATAAACAGGCTGAGGAGACTGACCTTTTGGAACCTGTATCTTCAAGGAAGAAAAAGACAGATTTTGTTCATGAGGGGTAACTATGGTCAAAGCTCTTTCTGAATCAATGAATAGAGCTGATAATCTATCACTGTGATTTGGTTAGGGTTTGACAAAATAGAAGAGGCACAGAAATTCACATGCTCCTTATCACATGATTAAATAAATTGTTATATTAAATAATACAATGGGGACCAGGAATGGAGAAGAAATATCACCGATGCATTGGATACAGGACGGTAAACCAGAGCAGGAAATGAACAATAACATATCAATTCCAAATGCATTTGCTAATGGGAATTAAATAAGATAGACAATCAATAAATGCAGAAGGAACTGAAATCATTCAGAAAATAATCCATGCAATCAAGTGGTCCAAAAATGATTTCAAATTCATTGTATGAGAATAATCTCAATTAGATTACAAAAGCTATATATTACCAAACAAGTGATAAAATTTAAATGAGTATTGTAGTCAAGAGTTGAGGAATGTGATCAATAACTAATAAGAAATCCAGGAAATGAAGTACAGAATCATTGATACTAGACACAGAAGCTGGAAGAACAAGTCCTAATGGTATGTACTCTTCACTGATATATTCTGCTCTGTTAGAAGAGTGTTTAATGAATAATAGATGTTCAATAAATACTATTTGCATTAATAAATAATGAAAGTAGTAAAGAAAATTGATTAATCTCATAAAATAAATATAACAGAGGGATATCCAAGCAGACAATGCAAATCTTCTATACTTGTTTTCTACTGTCCTAGTGGACCTACTGTCCTGAGATGAAAGTCAGGAAAATAAGATCAGTGGGATATAACTTAACCACCTTAAGGGGCCACTGCTGATATTCTCCCTCCTTCAACATCCACCCTACATTATGCTCCCCCTCTACTATCATACCTGCTGGCTTTGGTGCTTTGTCCTGTGAAATGAACTACTGTAATCTCTCATTCTTGAGTTATCTGAGTTCCCCCAAACTGTTTTACTATCTGAGATGCATATCATCAATCTCATCTGGGGGGAACCCAGAGATGTCTAAGTGTGCGACCTGGCTGTTCAGGCTTGCTTCCGTGTTCACGCCGTGCATAGAAGCCTGCCTCTCCTCATGCTTTCAGTACTACTAATATCTACTGATGTCATCTACTAATATCAAGGTTCCAGAATTTCCAGAAGTACAAGAAGCACCTAGATTTATGGATAACAGATTATTTTTGTAGGTTTTTGTACTGGGCCTTGAACTTGGGGCCTGAGACTGCCTTTTAGCCTTTTCTATTCAAGCCTGGCACTCTAATATTTGAGCCACAGCTCTACTTCCAGCTTTTTGGTGGTAAATTGGAGAAAAAATTCTCAACAGATTTTCCTTCCCAGGCTGATTATTTCTCATTCTCCTGAGTGGCTTGGATTACAGGTGTGAGCCACCAATTCCTAGCCTACATGAGACTTTTGATGTATACCCTTCAGAAAGGATCTCCTTGGGGTAGTTTATGGACTCTAATCCTGAAGATTTTTTGGCTACGGGAATGGAAGGCCAAAGTCTCCATCTGTGTCATTAGGAATTATCATACATTGCTCAGCCTTCTTTTTTCTCACATTTTTTTCCATTACAGTCATGATCTCATCAATGCTTTGTAAACTTTATCTTTTGCTAGCTTTGAATTAGAGCTGCATTACACTTTCAGTAGGACACTCCAACACCATGGGACTTGTTGCTTCTGTGTAAGAGAGCAGAAGATTCCTTCACTGAAGTGGATGGATCGCTTCTTCTCATGTAATATTATACCACATCCTATGCCCCAGGATAAAGGCCTCCATAAACTCTCAAGTATTTTTAGCATTAAACAGTGGCTCAGAAAGGAAATATTAACTCATACTTCAAATAGGTTCCTGTCCCTGGGATGGAGACACTCCTAGGAAGAGAAGAACCCAATGGAGTAAAATTGTCAACAAGTGGTTAGTCCCTTCAAGGAGCTGTGTGTTGGTCTCTGGTGATGGCTTTTTGGACATTTAGACCTGAAAAGAACTGGAGCAGATATGTTCACTGAGATACGATGCTATTTAATACCTTCCTCCTATACCCAACACTTATGCCTGTTATATCCATTTCATTCATGACATTTTATGACACTTCTCTCTTGGTTGATAATGGAATCTTATTAATATGAACTATTTTGTTTTTTTCTGGCATAGTTCCTCTTGGTGTACATTGTATACATTGGTATACATTGTATACAATGACATGAGATGCAAAACTCTTCTGAATTCATATTTTCATTTATGTGTCCATGGGTTGGCCTCACACTCAAATCCTATTGTCTCATGTGACCCTGTCCTTTTTTTTGTTGTTTCAGGGTTCTGAACATAAATCCATTTTTTTTCTCATCGAGTCTAAGTGGACTACTTGGGAAAACAGAGACCTATATTGACAATGAATTTTTTTCTTGCTAGTGCTTTAACACCCACCCCTGAGTGTGGGAATAACACATTCACTCTGTTTTCCTTCTGAAACCACACGTGGAACCATTCAGCCATACAAAGACAACTTTCCCCTTTTTCTTTAGTTAGCTATACAAATACCCTCCTTTGTGATTCTAGATGCAACAATGAGCTCTAATAAAATATGGTGATTGAAAGGTAGGTCTGAAATAGCTCTATGTAATGTGAATATGCCAACAAAATATTTTTTCTGTTCTTTGCAAACTATTACTTTTACTTTTAAATTATTAATTTTTATCTTCAAAAAGTCGTACACTGGGTATGCTTTGGCATGTCAATTTATGTGTACAATTCATTTTCATCAGAGTCTTCTTCTTCAATGTTCTCCCTTTCCTCCCTTCTATCACTTCTCCATGAGACCCATCAAGTTTCCTGGTTCCATTTTCATTATATATCATATCATCTTTTCTTGACCCATGAGTCAGTCAGTATAGGGGATGTGGGATATTTTCATAACTGGGCTTTTATGAATAGTGCTGCAATGAACATGGGTGTGCAGCTGCTGTTATTATATTTGGACTTGCATTCTTTTGGATAAATGCCAAAGAATGGTGTTAAGGGATCACAGAGAAGATTTATTTTTACTTTTTGAAAAAACTTCCATACTGACTTCCATAATGATTGCATTGATTTCTGGGCTACTTTCTCATAAATTACTCATGAATGTTGGTGTTAGTCCCAGGCAAACTATGTTTAAATAACCTTGAATTGCTGGGGCTTTTCTATGACTTCATACACTATCAATTCCCAGAGAACTGTATTTCTAGATGCATGTCTATAGCTTAGATTTTTTAAAGCATATCAATTCTATGTGTGTGTGTGTGTGTACTGGGGCTTGAACTTGGAGCTTGGGTACAAACCTTTAGGATGTCTCATAAGTTTGATGGAAAACTTAAATAATAGTTCCTCTTTTAGGTATTTACTGGTTAATTGAAGATAAGAATCTCACAGATTTTCCTGGCTGGCATCAAACCACGGTTTTCAGACCTCAGCTTGTAAGATAGCTAGAATTACAGGTGTGTGCCAGATAGCATTTTAAGTCTGTTAGAGTTAAGTGGCCAACCCAACATCTCCTAATGGAAATATGTACTGATTTGTGTCTAGAGACTCACTTTCTTCTACAGTAATATCTGGGATTATGATCTCCCAGTGTGTGTTGGCATATATTTTACATAGCATCATTATTGCTCTTGCCAATATCACTGGCAAATCACAAACCATAAAATACACTAAATTATACATACAATAGAGCAGATATTAGGGCCTCAGGGCCAGAACTTCTTGCAGGACTCACCCAATCCTGGAGCTTTGCATGTCAACAGAGAAGGTGGCTGGGGTGGCATCACAAAGTGTGGGGCTTGAGGGCACTTCCTGAAAATTACGTCTTCTTAACGTGGTTTAAGGAGAAAATGCAGCCATCTTTCTGCTTTTGAATTAGCGAGGAATATACCAGCATCGATCTAGGTTCTTAGAACTTCATTGAACGGACTGATCCTTGAGTTTTTTCATAAGTTTATTTTTCAGTTTCTGTGGGGATTATTTCTTGCCAAGTTTTCACGTGTGGAAACCGCTTGTTTCTACATCTTGTCATAGAATCAGGATGTTGTAGAGACAATGGATTGGTGTGTTCCAAGAAGTGTTTGTGGTTATAGTTAAGTTTAGATGGCATTGACAGAGCCTGTGGGCAGCCAGTGGAAACGGAGGGAGTATATTCCGTGAATGTGAGCTGTCCTCTCTCGTTCGTATTAGAAGATAGAAGGATGCGGTGCAAGTCTCATACCATTTACTAGACCTCATCCATCTGTCCTCACACTTTCCCCAGGACCACAGTAGAAAGCAGAAAAAAAACATTTGAAACTTATTTCCTGATAATTTAGAGTTAATTGGGTAAAGGAACATGATAGGACCCATAGCACAGAAATAATTAGGGACTAGAACACTAAACCCTTTATATAGTCTTAGGAGTCATTAATCTGACCTGATGACATCCCATATAATCTTATTTTATTTAGTCTTCTTGATGAGCAGAATTGTTTAAAAGAATTTCTCTTGGAGTTCTCCATCCTGAGATCCTTCTATTTTCACCCATTCTGTACTTCGTATGTTTTTTTTGTGTTCAAAATATTTATATTAAGCAACATAAAACAGTTTAAAAATAATCAATAACATTTTATTAATTATGATTCACAAATAGGCAAGTAAAATACAAAAGCTTCACTAATAAATGGGCTACTCAACATATTTTACTTCTCTGTACTAACTTGAAACCATGACAGCTTCAAGTGGTAACCCAAGAAGTTAATCATTGATTATCTTCAAGGAATTGCTACCAAATTGATCTAAAGGGATGGAATTATTTTTGTTATAATCTAAAGAGCAGAGATAAATGATCTTTCTTAAGGATCATTTAAGTGGTCTCGATTTAATTTAAAATCTATTTTGAGTAAAATATTTTCATTAAAAAGGTTCCATTATCTTCTGGGATAAACTGATTTATATGCTCTTACACAATATTATTGAAAATCAGAATTTTATGACACTTTTAAATGTATTTCTAATTCAATCAAAAATTGTAGCTCTCATTACAGTTTGAAGATAATTTATTCACAGCAAATAAATGTGATACTTTCCATAGCCACTTACTATTTCCACTAAATCTTTTACCTTTTATCTACAACTAACTCATTTTATTATTTCTATATATTCCCATGTTCTGGATATTTCATATAAGTGAATCATGCATGTAGTCATTTGTTACTGTCTTAATTTGCTTAATAGCATGTTTCTAAGATATTTTTCATTTTGTGAGTTATGTATTTTATGTATTTTCTTTTTTGTATTAATTTCTCGTGGGGTTTGAACTAAGGACTTAGGTGCTGCCTCTATGCTTATTTGCCCAAGGCCAGGTATTCTACCTCTTTGAGCCACAGCTCCACTTCTAGTTTTTGAGGGGATCATTGAGAAAAGAGTCTCATGGGGACTTTTCTGCCTAGGAATGGCTTCAAACTGGGATCCTCAGATCTCAACTTCTTCCTGAGTAACTAGGATTTCAGGAGTGAGCCATGGGTGCCCTGCTTTGTATCATTTATCTGCATAATATGCCAGTACATAGATAGCTTATGTTTCTTTATCTGTTGATCACTTGCTTAATATTTATGTTGTTTTCACTTTTGCTGTTGTAAATTAGGCAGCACTCTGGAGTTTTCATTGCATAGTGTAAAAGATATAAGAATGGCTTCTAATTCTTAATGATGTCGATCTTTTTGATGATATTGGTGACAGAAGAAATGACTGCAGGATGTTTTTGTGGACCCAGGAAACCCCCTTTAGCACACTGTGTTCTTTTTGTTGTTGTTCTTAGATTTTTAAAAATTACCCTTCTTAAGTAAGTGTACAAAGAGATTTCAATTCCAAATGTCAGTTTGTGAGTATAATGAATCTGTCAACCCTTCTATAATTCTTCTCTATCTGTTCCAATCCCACTCATTCTCTTGATTTACCTACTTCCATTTTTCACATATGTACATTGAATATTAAGATTGCAATCGCCTATGCTTCCTCTCTCCAATAGTCCAGCCCCTCTCCTTTATTTTATCCCCCAGTGCATACTCCAGCTTTCTAGTATTCATTTTGTTAAACTGGAAGTTAGCACTTCAAAGAAGTGAGAGCATACTTCAGTTAATAGGTTTGTGCATAGATGCATATGAACCTGTATGTGTTTATGTATATATATATATATACATATATATATATATATATACATATAGTTATAATTTAGATCTGATTGTTACCATTGGTTCTTTAGATAAAACTCCTTCAACTGGTTGACCCCTATTAGATGCAATTCCAACAGTGACCGTTGTAGCTAGTTAGACTCTTCGATTATTGCTTTTAACATGTTTGAAAATTCCTACATTATAGTAGAAAATTTTTGGAGTAAATGGCTGCAGGGTCCTTCGCAAGCAAACTGGGATAACCTTCTCAGTGTTTGCCTGTTTTCATTCTGTTGTAGGCCCTTCCCTATGTGATTCCAGGCACCTCTTCAGTTGATAGGTTTCAGATGATTTTGTAACTTGGACAATAGATCCCTACATTTTAGCAATGTCTTTGAGCCATCCCTCTGTCCATCTTTGTGAAGTATACATGTATAATGAGCAGTGTCTATTTTCTTCCCATGTCTTTTGCATTTGTTTGCTCCCAGGATGCCATGAAAAGCTGTTGTCACGTGTCTGAAGACTAGGCCACTCCTCTGTCTTCGATTTTCTGGTCATCAGCATGACTATGGCCCTCCACTTCTGCTGGTGCATTGCTTCCACCATGCTTCTAACTTCAAATTCCAATCCTCTCTGCGTCAAAGTTAGCTTGTTCAGTCCTGACTAGCATCTCCCTTAACCATCGCCCAGCCCACGAGCCCTGACTTTTCTACCCGACACCTTGGTTTCAGATGAAACTTGGCAGCAGTCACAGAAGTAGAGATACACCCTTGTGGATGGATGACTAACTCTTGTGAATACTTTCCTAAGACCCAAAAACTGTCAGAGACAAGGCCAAGTTCACATGAGCAGCATCAGAGACAGAAGCACCATCCCTACCCAGTAGCTCAGGATACAGTTGCTTGCGGCAGGTGACTGCAAAATGCTGCTCAGATGAGTTAGCTCTACATAATGAGGGAAAATTTGCAAAGGAACCGAAAGACTTGACAGAGTTGATAGGGGGTATGTCAGTGAGGCAAAGTTTTGTTTATGGCCCTGGAACTGATTCATTGTTTATCCTTGAGTAGCTCAATTAATCTTCCCTATCTCCTATTCCCAGTTGTAAACAAAAGGGTTTACAGATGGGCCTTACAGAAATGACGCTGAGATTAATAAGGTGATGCATATACAAAGCTCTGGGCTCAAGGAAATGGCTTCATGCGGAAACACAGTGCGCTAGTGTGATCAAGGAGGCACCAGATCGGGAAGGGAATGGGAGGGGAAAAGGAGGCCTGCAGAGAGAACTATGGGCATAGAGTGAATTAAAGCATAGGGCCCTAAAAGAGAAATTAGAAAAGTAAGAAAAACAGACACCCATGCAAGAATGGAGAAAAGGTGGAGTTAGCAAAAGTAGGCCCCAGAACAAGAAAAAGCTGGCTCTGTTATCAACTAGACTGATCAAATAGATAAGAAAATAGAATATCAGGGGATAGTTACAGGGTTTGTGTTAGTCACTGTTTATCACAGTGACAAACTAGCAGAGGAAACCAACTTAAGGAAAGATTTATTTGTGCTCAGAGTTTCAAAGGATTTAGCCCCTGATTAGCTGTCTCCATCTCTGTGGATATCTAAGGGGGCAGAATTTGACAGAGGACAGAGCTCAGCTCGTGGCATTCAGAGCAGCAGAGAGAAAGAGATTCACCATTGGTGAGGTGAGCAGGCTGGAGCTAACATTAACTACAGGAACTACCAAGTGGTGTAATAAACAGTAACGAAGCTTCTCAACTTTCCTTTGGAAAGAATTTTCTGAGTGCCAAAGCCAGACATGATTGTAGTATTTCTGAAGAGACATGAATGCTTTCCTTCCTCCCATTTTTCTTTCCTTCCATTTCCCTCTCTCTCCCTCTCTCTCCTTTCCTTCATTCCTCCCTTTCTCCCTTCCTCCTTCTTTTTTTCTTTCTTTTCTCCCTTTTCATTTCTTCTGTTTTATTCTCATTAAGTTCCTGGCAGATTTTCTTAAGATAGTAAAATTGTTTATGAAAATGAGCCAGTTGTAGATACACACACACACACACACACGCATAAAGTTTATTGAGATTAGTAAATTACCACATTTTATATATAGGATAGAAAGGAGACAGACAGTACATTATTTTGCCTGTCTTGTTCAGCATATAGTTTTATAACATTGAATTGAATGGCTCTCATTTTCCTTGGGATCAAAGAATATTAATTTTTCATGCACATGTGATATGGAAGGTTCTTCTCTCTAATTTGGAAAAGGAAAAATTGATTTCAGGTTTGGTAATTTCCATACTCACTTGTCCGTCTCTCTTCTTTAAAAACAACATTTTTGCTTTTCCTAACATCCTAGTGTTGAAAGGCACTTCTGGTCTTCCCAGCATGGTCTCTAGTACATAACCAGGACCACTAAGCACAGCTGGACCCCTGACCCATGGATGAGGCAGGGGACCCTCCCTGTCCAGAGGGAAAAAGACATTCTCACATGCTCCCTCAAGTATGGAAAATATACTGCTGCGTTTTCATTTCTGCCTTTCACACTGGCAGAAAAGGAGCTCCTGATGTGGCGTGTCTCCTTACTAAGCAGTTGTACTCGACAGCACATTGGTTTTCTTAGCATGCTTCTGCAGGACAGTTTTCTAACCATCATGCTCGTATTCCCTGTAAAGCATCCAAAGAGTCTCAAGGGAGGACAGTTGGGTGACATCAGTTCTGAGCAGAACCCAATTGGCCTGTATCCACGTTGAGAATATAACACTAAACCTTGGGACCCTGGCAGCCTCCAACGACCAACATTTCTCCTTTTCAATCACTCTCCATCTGTCTGCACGATCACACTTCATTACAGACAGGACCTTTTGTGATCAAAGAAGACAGCCCGTATCCCAGCTCTTTTATTTATAGGTTTTGTGGATGTGAGAGAGTCAAATATCTTGGACTTGCAATCTTTGTTTGAAAGTAAATGATTTCACTAAAAATATTACATTTCTTGAACAGCTGGTAGTTATAAAGTGACTAGTAATGCAATGCACATGACCCCAAAAAGCACACAGGGTGAAAGTCACAGCGGTGTGTTCTTTAACCTCATCTCTTATATCCCCAAATCTAGATGTAGAGATGTCATCCCACTGAGAAGCTCTTCAAACCCACTAGAACACTATGGAACTTGAATGCAAGAGTAGTTAAAACTAAGATTTGTGTGTGTTTTTAAGAGCTTTAATTTTCCTGTTTGTCTCATCAAATTTCCTCATGATATGGATTATTTCTGTTCAGATGCCAGAGTTTTCAACATGTATTCTTGTACCAAGCATACAAAGAAAAAGATGTCTTCTTTTCTCTCACAATGTCTGGTTGCAAATTTTGTTTTCTTATCTCATTTGGATTCTCCAAGTTGATGTTCAATAATCATGATGAGAGTACCCTTCCTCTTGTTTTTCATAATAACCAAGGCTTTGAAAATTTACTGTTGACTACTGTTTGCTGTGGTTACATCTTCAAAGTATTTCACTTAAATACACTCCTGGCATTTTGGACACTTACCTACCGTAGCATATTTTTATCCTTGAGGTAGGTTATTCATATTTACATATGGTTTTCTCTTGCTATGGTAAATAACTACTATACAGGTAGCTATGATTTGAGAATGTCTCATTATTTGACTTTTGTTGTCTAAAATCATAAATATAACTGACCTAGGCTCACTCACACTATTTTTATCACTGAAAAGAATATTTACTCGAGACATACTAAGTGCCACTTATTTTTCTGAAACTGAATTCAAAGGAAAACAAAAACATCAATTGTTCCACCAATTATGAAGCTCACACTATAACAGAGATGACTCATTTTGTAATAGAGGCTGAAATGATAGTATGTGTTGAGAATATTAATGTTGGGAGTCCTTGGAAGTGTAGACCACACAGAAATCTAAGGTCTGCAAATAATTGCACTCAACCAAAGATTTAAAGAATACTGAGAAGAGAGAGATAAATATTAATATAGGGTGGAAGGCAGCATGGTAGGAGGGATGGGTATGTTGAAGATGATGTCATGTCAGCAAGGTGACCGCTCTGAAGAAGGCATGATTGATGGTCAGGCTTGGTCCCATTCTAGGTGACTGATTCTCAGGCACTGAGATGATAGTGCCTGTTTAGAATGACAGTCAGACCTTAAACAAGAGAGTGTGGAGGCTGGTGCACAAGAGATGCACCATAATAAAGAACAATGCAGTCCTAACATGGTACATTATCTATTTCAACACACTCAGATGTGCTCATTTTAAGGTATTTTATTGAAATTGGCATGTCTTTCTAAAATCTGAACACTCCAGTTTGTGCCCATGGGATATTAATTGGCTCCTAAATTGACACTCCAAGGATCCTCTCAGGTGTATGAGTGACGAAGTCATTATAGTTAAATCATACATGCCAGTGAGAATAATTTGTTCAAATTATCTAGTAAGAATTCTAGAGAAAAGTAAAGAAATTTAGAAACAAGCCTCTCTTATGCTCTTAACTCGTTGAATACACATTACAGCAATGTATCCGCTCAACTTCATTTAAGGAAAGGTATTACGCTGCCATTTCTAGTGAATTTATCCATTAGTCCTCATTACGGGGGCATAATTGCAACTATTCCACTACACCAAAATGTTTTACCACTCTAAGATGACTGGTTCTACCAATTTTTTCATTTGTTTCTGTCATTCTCTTATGCTATTTGTGATTTCTACTGTTCTTTAGCAGGACACTGAGATAACTCTTTTCATTATCCACGATATGAAAGGAAATAGTTGCACCTCCTATTTTTTTAGAAAAGGATGGACGAGCCTGGGTCACCTGCATGGAGAAATGGTGATGGTCTTTCAAACAAGGTGATGTATTCTAGGAGGGAGATTATAGGAAAACAAATAGAGGAGGTACCAGAGACAAATCCCACCTGAACCTGCTTCTGAGGGGCAGGTATCTTCTAGAACGTTTTGCTCTCTCTATTGGCAGCATATCTTTTTTCAGACTGATGTCCCTCAAAATTCCGCCCTTAAGACTTTTCAGTTGTTACCAGTGTATAAAAAAGTAACCCTGAAAGTCACTGATCATAAAAAGAGCAGTTATTAATTATTAATAAATTATGGTGATGTTTACATTATTATGTGTTTGAAAAGCAGAACTGCTATTTTTAATCAACCTTAGAAGCTCCAATATCTAATGCAGCAATAAAACATAATTATTTCCCACTTAAGATAAATACTGACATAAACTATTTGTGGTAGCAAATGATTGGTTCCGACTTCTTTAAAATCATGCATTAAAAAAATCCCTTTGCCTTCTGACAAGGAATAATGACCACTTCATTCTCACAGCCTAATTTATAGCACGGATGTATTAGAAAATTAATTTTATAAAAGAGAAAAAATAATTAGGCCCTATTAAATGTCCAGCACACACCTGGACAATGTGAGTTATTGAAAATGGACCCTGCACTGAATCTTGAATAGCTAGAACAAACTGCTTGTTACCGTGGTTTGTTTCCTTGAAATGCTATGATTCAAAAAATGGTGGTTTAATCTGAGGGGTTTTCTATTAAGGAAAGAAACGATATCCACCTACTCTCCAACATGCACATGTGAAATCTTTCTTGGAGCACAGAATCAATTGCTTTCATTTACAGTGCTGGAATTATAATGGTGCTCAAAATACATCCAAAGGCAGCCCCAGTGCTTGAAGCTGCATTCCTGCACTGAACTGAGATGGCAGATAGCAAAACAGAATTTGGAGTTACATGTAACTTAAGAAAGGAAGAGTGAGAGAGAAGAGTGGAAAGACAGACAGACAGACAGACAGACGGAGACAGAGAGACACAGAGAGAACCAGAACCATGATCTAAACAATGGAACCATCAGGCAAGGAGGTGAGTTGTCTTGAGGTGACTGGAGCTTCAGTAAACATTGGACTGCAGCTGCCTTTTGGACATCCTGGTTTTACTTCCTTGGGACACCAACTCAATGGCGTCATGAGTTGTTCTATTTTAATGTTGGAAGACATCTGAAAAGTCTATGAAATGTCTACTGAAGTGTCTGCCTGAGGACTTCCTACTTTTCCATCAGCAATGTGCCAAGGTGTCCTCTCTCCCAGCCTATGCTGCCCTTCCGTTGTTTTAGTGATCACCACATTCGTAGTGGCTGGTGATGTCTCCTAATCATTTTCTACTTGCCTTCCCCTCAGGATTAGTGACGTGGAACACATTGTCACAGATTTGCTATCTGTATGTCTTCTTTTGAGAAAAGACTATTAAAGTCCTTTGCTTGCTTTTAAACATCTGAAATCATGCCTTTTCTTGTTATTGAACTGTGTGCAATATAGTTCTAATTTTTCTAGATAATTTTTATTGGATTTGTAGTATGCATATTTTTGTCTTCTTTTGTTTTATTGTAAAAATACTGTACAGAGGGGTTACAATTACATGGGCAAGGTAATGAGTACATTTCTTATCAAGCATTGTTGCCTCCTCCTGTGTTTCTTCTTACCATCCCTTCCCATTTCCCCCCCTCCCCCAGAACTGCGCCCCCCACCAAAGTTGTAAAGTTTGATTTTCGACATAACGCCTTGTACATCTCATTGTTGCAATGGGTCCACCTGTATCCCTATTTAAATATTTTGTTTTTTTCCCTTCTCTTCCACAAATTATACCAACATCAAATACAGTGACAAAGGGGTTACACCCCGGGGGAAGGACATACAAAGCAACAAAGAAATATCTTATAAATATGTTAGAAGCAATCGCAAGAAAGAAAAAAAATTTGAATCCTTATTTTGGGGTTCATTTTGCCTAAAATCAACTTATCTGACCATTTCTGCTTGTCTCAGACATGTACTAGTTATTGCACATAAGTGAAACCATAAGATTTTCAAAAAATTATATTAAGTGAAGTATGCATATTTTATATCCCACTCTGTAATTGTCTCTTCACTCGCTGATAGTTTGCTTTGCTGGGTTATAGATTCAAATAACAAAAAATGGAAACATGTCTCTATGTTGGTGGTGGATATTAAGTATACATTTTTAAATTCAACTTTAAAATTTATTTTCAACAACTTTAATGAGGAAAAATTGGCATAGATTAAGCTTTATTAGAAAGTGTAAAATTTGATGAACCTGCAAAGACTGCTGTAAGAAGGATAACAAACATGTATCCAGCTCATCATTTCATTGTTCACTTTATAATTTCTTAAGTCCACACCTCCCCTTTTTCTGCCTATTTTTGCTTCTACCACATGATCTGCTTTCTGTCATTCTAAATTGGTTCCAACGTTCCAAATTTTCATATACTTAGAATTTAAAATACAGGGTGTTTTAATAATATTTGATCTGACTGCTCATGAAATAGAGTTGCTTTTAATATTCATGTATTTTAACATGAAGCACTAGTTAGGTTATTTTAACTGCTCAGTGGTATTTACCACATACAAGTCCTTGCAAGGACATATGCTAACATTTATCTTGGGTTAAAATATAGGAGCGGAATGGTGGTTCCATATGGTAGGAAGATACTTAAAATTTTGGAAGCTTCCAACTTTCTCTAGTGTTTTGCCACTGGATGTGACCCTCACAAATGGCTAAAGAAGTTTCTATCTTTCAGTGTTGTCAACATTATTTTATAGTGAACATGCTTTCAGGTTATTTAGTTTTTTACATCTTTCTGTTGAAATATCTCGACAAATTATTTGCTAGTTTTTGTTTGTTTTAAACGCTGATATGGCTCAAATTTTCATTTAACATTTGCTTCTCTCTGGGTGTGTGTATACTTGTATTTAATTAAACTTATCACATGGACATAGGTTTATTGTGATGGAGTCATCACAAAGATATGCCTCATTCTCACAGGTTCTTTAGGATTATTGGGTCTTGAAAGATTTTTGTACCTTTCAATATGACTATTAGCATATACTTATTTTCTGTAAATATTTTCTCCTAGTCTGTATTGAGTCTGTCTTTTCTTGAAATATTATATTTAGGGAAGTCACTGAAAAAAGAAAAATGTTCTCATTACCTGACTCATGCAATTATAATCCTTTATAGGAACAATAAAGTAAATAATAATAAGAATAAATTTTTTTAGCAATTCCTTTGGACACTGATGAATTATAACAGATGGATTTGTTCACTTTTCCATTATGCTTTTGGTGAAATGTCCACTTTTCTTGACATAATGGGTTTTTGGAATATGTTTATGCTTATCAGTAACTGCTATGCTACTCTTAGCTACTGTATAACTAGAAAGGCCTTATACTCAGTACTATTCCAATATACTGACTATTCTTGTCCCAACAATAATGATTTATTTACATTGCTCTATCTCACAAAGCATGTGCTTCCTGAGGACAAGCACATTTATCCATCACTTAGTATTGGAGCCTCAGTGTCAACAACAAGGTTTGGAGTAAAGTAACTATTTAAAATTATATTTACTGAAATGTAAATATAAGAAATGATGGAGAACAGGGGTTATACTGTGGTAGAGGGACATACAAAGCAACAAAAAATCACTTGGTACCTTATAAATATGTTAGAAACCATAGAAAGAAAGAAAAAAAACCATTTGTGTTCTTATCTTGGGGTTCATTTCACTTAACATCATCTTATCTGACTTTTCTGCTTGTCTCAGACGTATACTAGTTATTGTAAATAAGGAAACCATGGGACCTGGCTTACTTCACTTAATATAATTTTTTCCAAATCTTTCCATTTCCTAACAAATGGGGCAATGTCATTCTTTCTGATGGAGGCATAGAATTCCATTGTGTAAATATACCGCATTTTCTTGATCCATTCATCTACTGAGGGGCATCTGGGTTGATTCCATATCTTAGCTATGGTAAATAATGCTGCAATAAACATAGTTGTGCTGGTAGCTTTCATATGGTCTTGTTTGTGATCGTTTGGGTAAATGCCCAAAAGTGGGATTGCTTGCTAGGTCATAGGGGAGCTCTATGTGGAGTCTTTTGAGGAATCTCCATACTTCTTTCCAATGTGGTTGAACAAGTATAATTTGGGGAACAGAAGGGAAAAACAAATTGTTTAAATAGGGATATAGATTTGCCCATTGCAACAATGAGATGTACAAGACACTATGTTGAAAAATGAACTTTAAATTTTGGCTGAGGTGGGGGGAAGTGCATAGAGGGGAGTATAGTTGTGGAGATGGGAGGGTAGGGATGATAGGGAAAAAAAGGAGGAGACAACAATGCTTGTTAAGAAATGTACTCATTACTTTGCTTATGGAATTGTAACTCCTCTGTACAGTATTTTCACAATAAAAAACTTATTTATTAAAAAGAAATGATGGAGAAAATGGTAGGAATAAAAGGATACCCAAAACTGAAAGAAAAAGAGGATGTAAATACATGAAAACAACATTTTTCATTTACTTAATATTGAAATTGAATAACATTTTAAGTTTCATATCACTAGCTCATTTTATTTATAGTAATGATTATTATCCTTAGAACATATATGTTAAACTGTAAATTAATGAAAAGAAGAACTCCCATAGAAATTCAAACTCAAGCCCTAGTCTAAATCCCAAGTCATTTTCTGTTACAAACCAATGTGTATATTAAGCATTTTTAAACGTGTAATTGATATAACCTAAGACACCACCAATACCAATCACAATATAGAAATTAGAAGATGGAGAGAAATGACAAAGGATTCTAGATTTTTTTATTAATTTATTTTATTTTATTTGTGAACATACTGTACAGAGGGGTTACAATTACATGGGCAGGATAATGCGTACATTTCTTACCAAGCATTGCAGCCTCCTCCTT